>NW_007726956.1:58374-78709 GCF_000696425.1 Galeopterus variegatus
CCCCGGGGTCCAGCCGCCTCTGCCGCCCGGGGCCCCCCCCCCTCCGCCGCCTCCGCCACCTGGTTCCGCCGGCATGATGTATGCCCCGCCCCCCCCTCCTCCGCCTCCCATGGACCCTTCTAACTTTGTCACCATGATGGGCATGGGGGTGGCGGGCATGCCGCCCTTCGGGATGCCTCCAGCTCCCCCACCGCCTCCACCACAGAACTAGACTCATTTTTTAAGAAAATATATATTATATATAGAGAGAATTGGTCTCGTTTAAACATGCCGAACCTCACCATATGGAGCCAGACATTGGGACGCACGCATGTGATTGTGTGTGCACGCATGTGTGTGTGTGCACGCACCGGGCTGGGCCCAGCGACTGAGGACTCGCTGGGGAACGGGCAGGTGGTAGTAGGGGCGCCAGCTTGGGCTCTCCTGGCGCCCCGTAGCATCGAGTGTCTTTGTCTTCTTTCTCTCCTCACCCAACTCCCTTTGCCTCTCCCAAAACTGGGCCGCCAGGATCTCTCCCAGCGGCGGCGATGGCCCGAGCCATGAGAGTGAGGACTTTCCGCGCCCATTGGTGACCCTTCCAGGCAGACAGCCTCAGCAGCGCCCCTGGTGGACAGGATGGTTCGGCAAAGCAGCCTGAGTTATTTTTGTGGACGGAATCTGAACACGCTGGCTCCATATCGTGAAATTTTTATTAATTTTTTTCTTTTTCCTTTGTTATTTCCTTATCTCTTCCTTTCTTCAGACTCCGTCCAAGGAGATGCTCTCCCCGGTCTTCTGCTGCAATTAGATTCCTTCCCCTTCTCTCCATTCCTCATCCCCTTGCCAAGGAGAGGGGAGCAAATGGTTTTAGGCACAGGCTTTGGCCATTAATGTCAGGCTAGCAGGGGGTTCCCTTGGTTCTACGTTTTTCAAGGTTTCACAGCCACCCCCAAAGATATTTGGTTTTTTTAAGTGTGGAGTTTTCTGTCTGTCACCCTTGTCAAGAGAGTCTTGTAAAGTCACTGAGTGTGGGTTCATCTCCAGGTTCTGTGCTCCGTGTCCACCATGGCCCACCTGCCAGCAGTGAGGGGGACAGCCTGAACCGCTTTGGGCATATCTGCCGGCCTGGAGCCCTTTGTGCTCCCGACAGCCTAGGCTGCCTCAGACTCCATTTGCTCCTCCCCTTCCTGGAAGGTTTACGTTAACATTTTATTTTAATCCCAAATGTCTGAATGTTTTGCAGTGTCTAGGGGCTTGAGCCCCTTGTTTTCCATTCTGCTTCTTCCCCTTCCTGCCCTTCATGGAGTGATTATGTTGACAATAATGTATAATGCGCGTTCTCTTCACTGGTTTATCTGCAGAAATTTCTCTGGCCTTTTTTTTTCGGTGTTTGATTCAACACTGCACTAAAGGGGGGATGTTCCATTGAATAAAAGAGCAGTGTGGTTTTCTGGGTGTTTTTATTTTCTTTCTCTTAAATCTCCTCAACCACCACCACAACAAAGTTACCTTGCCTGTGTTCAGCACCTGGCCCCAGTCCTCCCCTTTGTCCCAGGGTGAAACTGTGGGACATTAATTAAGGAAGCCTACCACCTGCCTCCCTGCATGTGGCTTTGGTGGTTGAAGCTGAGTGTGTGGGTGGCTCCACTGTCTCCCTTGTTTACTAGTTAATATAGCCAAGAACCACATTCTCCCCCTCCTTAGGTTACCCCTCATGTCTAGTCTGTCCTTTTGAAGGCCTTTCCCTGGGCTTTGGACCCCCACATTTGATGAGCTCCAGTTGTGATTTGTGCCTGGCAGCTGCCACCTGACTAAGGCCCTGGGCCTGGGGAGATATCAACACTAAAGGTCAAGCCAACTAATCCAGCCCATCAGGCACAGCAGCTAAAATTAAAACCGCCAAGTGGCTTTTTTCTTTCTCTGCTGGTGACTTGCAGCCTGCCAGCACTGCAGGCTTTGGGGAGTGCTGGGGGCAAGATAAAGTGCCCAAACTTCTGCTTTGTGAGCACTTCTTTGCAAAGGGTCTTAGGCTGTCTTTTTTCATGTTTTGGGCAGTGGATAGTACCCATTGTGGCACCAGAAAAATTTGGGTGCAATCTCCATAAGGTGGTGAGGTGCTTGCCCAGTTCCTGGGGAGAGGCGCATAGAGCTGTCCTGCTTCCCCAGCTGCCTTGCCTTTAGGGAGGCCAAGGCACTGCAGGCTCCTGCTGACTTCGCCACCTGGCCATTGGGGATGACAAGTGGCCTGAGCTGCTTTCCAGTTTTAAGCTGGACTGAGGCTGGCTCTTGTCATTTACTTGGAGTGGAGCTGGGGTGTCTGGGCCGCATCTGGGATGCCTGTACTAAATTTGCTATTGGGCCTGTAGGGTTGAGGAATCCTCGGAAGCAAGGCAGGTTTGGGCGGTTTCCCTAACCAACTTTTAAACTTCCGTTGACTTAGGGGAAGATCTCTTCCCTGTCCTTAACTGACAGAATGGGGGCAGGGCCTGGGGCCTGGCTATCCTCCTCGACCTTGGCTTCACCTCATTGCTTACCCCACAAGCTCGGTTTCCCTGGTGGGCTCATAGGGCGATTAATTAGCTCTTTGAAGCTGTGGAAGCGGCAAAGTGGCGCTTATGTGGGTTTTAGAAATAAAATCAATAAATGACTTAACCACAGCTCAGCTATCTCCTCTGTCTCTGTCCCCTGGGGCCAGCTCCATTCCTGTGTTCACTCCCTCTCTGCTCCCTGCCGTCAGCCTTTGTTAAGGTTTCAGAGAGTACCAAAGTGGCTGACAAAGGCATCAGTCTCCAAGGTGCTGGAGGCCCTGAAATGGAAGAGAGAGCAGGGAGGTTTGGCCCTCAGAACCGCAGCACGCACCTGCCTTTTGTGGCAGAATCAGGGAGAGATGGGAAACACTTGCTCACTTGTTTTAAGATGCCTAGGGCAGGGAAAATGCCCTCTGCTGTGTCCTGTTGTGACGGCCCTGCTACAGTTTCTGCTGCTACAGCAGTGTCACCACCCCCTCTGCCTGGTGAGAGAGAAGTTCCAGTTGCTCACTTGTTTTAAGATGCCTAGGGCAGGGAAAATGCCCTCTGCTGTGTCCTGTTGTGATGGCCCTGCTACAGTTTCTGCTGCTACAGCAGTGTCACCACCCCCTCTGCCTGGTGAGAGAGAAGTTCCATTGGGGAAAGGTTAGCCTTAGGGCTCTGTTACTGAGACCCAGCCAAGTGCTCTGGAAAAACCCAAGATTGGTCCAGGGAAGGAGGCTGGGTTTCTGGTTAGAAATTTAGTTGGACATAGACCTTGAGTTAGAGTTCATGTTTAAAAGTGTGGTCTCAGGGTTTGTTAAAGTGAGTGTGCACACAACACAGGGATGGGGGTGAAGGAGGGAGGAGGAAATGAAAGAAGGTGAGTCTGAGTCTCCATCTTCTGAGTACACTGAGCTTGGGTATGCAAAATAAAGGAGGGGCCCCTGTGGGGGTGTCACTCCCGGGAAAAGAGCCTGGAAATAGTTTGGGTGGGGGCCGCTGGCAAGACAGATTGAAAGAAACCACAAGAAAAGTAGTTGGAAAAACAAGTCAGAAGCATGTGTGTGGCCCACTAAAAATGTCCCGGGAGAGTGCAGACAGTGCAGACACTACCTTGAGTGCAGGAGGAATAGGCGGCCTTGTGGCCAGCAGCTGGAAAGGACTGGATGAGAAGCTGGGGATGGTCAATTGGGACCAGGTCCTTAGCGGCAGGAAGGTAAGGTCTTCAGGCTGTAGGAGTCAGTGTAAGGAAGGGTTGTGTGGCCAAAGCATGCTGCCAGGATTGGGATGTTAGGTGACAGCATGGTTAGTGAGCTTACCACTTGTCTAGCAGTGACTGCCAAGGAGCTCAACTCACAGCAACCCGCCAAGGGACTTGGGGGAACCTTAGATGCAGGGCCAAGCCAGAGATAGGTACTGGGTGGAGGATAGGGTACAGCCCAGGAGCATGGGCTGAGGATGCAGCTGTGCACCGAAGAGACCAGAGAGCCGCCGAGCATTCTTTTTTCCCCTCAATCCTATTCCGCACCGCGCTCAGCCGCCGGTGGCCATCCCTATATAGGATCCGAACCCGCAGCGGGAGCGCTGCTGCGCTCCCAGTGCCGCACTCTCCTGAGTGCGCCATGGGCTCGGCCTCGGTAAGGGGATCTTAACCCTTGACTTGGTGTTGTCAGCACCACGCTCACCCAGTGAGCAAACCGGCCATCCCTATATGGGATCCGAATCCGTGGCCCTGGTGCTATCAGCACCGCACTCTCCCGAGTGAGCCACGGGCTGGCCCCTATTCCTCTTTGAAATATGATATATAGAAGACGAAAAAAGAGGGTTGGCCAGTTACCTCACTGGGTTAAAGCATGGTGTTGATAACACCAAAGTCAAGAGTTCAGATCCTCATGCTGGCCAGCTGCCAAAACAGAAAAAAGTTGGAAAATACAGAAAAATGTAAGAAAAGAATTTCCACATCCCCACTACATCCATGGAGGCACATTTTGGTGTGTTCTTCCCGGTCTTTTTTCTCTACTTGGACACATGGAGCTATGGGAGAGCGGTGGGGGAGTACCGCTTGGGGGCAGGGGTAAGGCAGGGCTTGGCAATCAGTCCTGGGTAGGACTTGCAGCTTGGCCATTACACTGAACTTGTAATTCCAGGGCTGGGTCTGCAGTGGCTCGGAAACAGCTTGGCCTTCCCTGAACCAGGCTCTCAATAGCATCCTGCAGCTGCCCAGGCCTCTGACCTGCTTCCTTGGCCCTCAGAACAGAACACCCAATTCTTCACTTCAACCGGCCCACCACCCTGGGGGGCCCAGGCAGCCTTTGAAATAGCACAAAGTCCTGGTTTCCTTTCTCTCAAAGAACAAAGCAGGATCCAGAGTCTGCCCCCACAAGATCAGGAGGCAGCTTCTGGATAAGGCAGGGATTTATAGTCTCATTCAAGTATAAATTTGAGGAAGGAATGCAAGGCTCAGAAAGAGAAAGCAACCAGATGAAGTTCACACAGCAAGTCAGTGCTGGGGCCAGGACACGAGCAGTGAATGGTGGGCAGCCAAAGCCTCAAAAGGAAGGGCCTGAAGCTGCTAGGCTGTGCGGATGGTGATGCAAAATTCCTGAGGCGCAGCTTCAGCTCCCATTTTCCAAGTGAGGTCACAGCTGGAACCCTGACCCCTTGAATCCCTGCCCGGTGTGTGGCCCCAGGTGGGAGGAGGGAGTGAGAAGGCCTCCAGTCACTTACCTAGCAGCTGGGTCACAGGGAGACTGCATCGCCACTCACTGATGTTATGAGTTGGTGGGGAATGCTTCCGATTCTGCCACCCCTGTGGCTCACAGGACTACAGTTCCCAGGGGCCCTGGCTCCAGGTGGGAGGCCTCTATCTAGAGCTGGCCTGTAATCTGACTATCCTTCTCCAAAAGGTCACTTCAGAGCTCCTTGAGGGACAGCAACAGGGGAAGCTCAGAAAGGCCTGGCTTTGGTGGGGGTGGTGTGAGGGCAGTGGCCCTGCCTCAAGCAACCTCCCCACGCTATCCTCTGGAACCTAGGGTCCTGGTCCCCCTTCTCACAGATGCCCAGTGTCCTCCCTGCTAGCTGCATCTCTTCTGTCCAGAGCACATTGAACCTCAGCCTGCAGGGGGTCCCGGCCCTTCTTGCCACGACATGCAGCCTCCCCAGTCCACTGAAGGGCTGCCATGGTGAGCTGGACAGAGCCCATCCAGCCTGTGCTTTGCAGTCTCTCCAGGTAAATGTCTACAAGCCAAGCAGCTCTGATGAAGGGCAAGTGAGTCTAGACCTCTGGGGCTGGACCTCCTGCCCCCTTAACACCTGTCCCCCTTGACAGCCCCTTACTCTCTAAGGAGCACTGATCAAGCACCCAGTCCCTCCCTTCATCTATCACCCAGGAAAAGGGCACAGACTGGGGAAAGCCCTAGCCAAAGTCACATGGCTGATCGGCACTAATCAGGCCTCCCAATCCAGCACTTTGCCTGCTGCATCCTGTCTCCAACCCTGCAAAAGGACAGGGACAAGAGACAAGACAGAAGACCTATGTACAAGGCCTGGAGGAAGTGGGTCAGTACAGACTGTGAACAAGCCGGGTTGGGCCTGGCAGAGCTCGTTCCTCCTCCCCTCCCCTCACCCCAAAATAGCTGCCTGAGCTGCCAGGCCAAGACCCTCCCATCGTGAGGGAAGGCGGGGCATGCTGCTGGGAGCCAGGCTTTAAATCCCCTTGCGGCTGGAGAGTTCCACTCCCTGGCTGGAGGCACCACCAAGGTAGTGTCCACTTGTCCGTCTGTCCGGCCCACCCTCTGCAGCCATGTCCCGGCCCCTGTCGGACCATGAGAAGAGAAAGCAAATCAGCGTGCGTGGCCTGGCTGGCGTGGAGAACGTGGCCGAGCTGAAAAAGAACTTCAACCGGCACCTACATTTCACACTCGTCAAGGACCGCAACGTGGCCACCCCACGAGACTACTACTTTGCACTGGCCCACACCGTGCGTGACCACCTTGTGGGTCGCTGGATCCGCACGCAGCAGCACTACTATGAGAAGGACCCCAAGGTGCTGCTGGGGCACCCCGAGGGCGGGGGATGGGCTGGGGTCCCTGCCAGGTAGCCATGAGATCTTGATCAAGTGGGCTGCCCCTTCCTGGGGTCAGGGTGTTCTGCAGCAAAATAAAGCGTCACTCCAGTTTCCTGTGGTTGGAGAATTCCAGGGGTGCCAGGCCCAACCCAGGGAGAGAAACCTGGGGCAGGGGCAGGTCAGGGGGCTCAGGATAGGTGGGCTGGTTGCAAAGGCCCAGTGTCCACTCAGAGAAGGTTGGGGGGGCTGCTGGTGGGCAGGAAGGCGCCTGTGGCCTGGGTTGGACCTGGATTGGGAGGATGCGTCATTGAATTTTTGCATGACGTGCCTGTGCAGCGGGCAGGGCGAGGCTGGGGCAGCTGGGGCGGCAGGGATCAAGTGTCTGGTGGGGTCACTGGTAAATGTCAGCAACCTAACACCCCACAGTGAGGAGTGGGGGTGGGGCAGGGAGGAGACCCACGAAACCAGGAGACCAGGCACTATCAGCATCCTAGCTCCTGGTGCCTCTCTGTCCCCTTTTTGGAACTGAGGCTTGAGAGCCAAGGGGAACTGAGCACTGCAAGGATGGGAAGTGACAATCTCTAGCCCTGAGTCACTGTGTGACCTTGAGCAAGTGACTCTTTTCTCTGGGCCTTGGCCTTGCCCTCTTTGTGAGCGCTTGGAGGTGCTTCTCTTTGTCTTGACACCCTGATGGGCTATGGGGAGGCATGTGTGCAGCAGAAGGGGTTCCCACCTCTCTTAAGCACCTCAGTCCTTCAGGTAGGTATGGCCAGCCCCATTTTCCAGATGAGGAAACTGAGGCCCGAGAAGGAAGCGATTTGTCCAAAGTCAGAGGAATACTGGGACCAGAACCTCACCTGTTAGGCCCCAAAGCCTGAGAAGTTTCTTCTGAGAGGGAAGAAAAAATTGGAGACAGGGATGGTACATGCTGGAGCCTGGGAGTGGGGCAGAAGGGTGATGGGACCAGGCTGAGCTGGGCCTGGCTGAATGTTGGGGGATGGCCCTGACTCCCCTCCCGTGCCCATCTGTCTCTCTGGGCAGAGGATCTACTACCTGTCTTTGGAGTTCTACATAGGACGGACGCTACAAAACACCATGGTGAACCTGGCCTTGGAAAATGCCTGTGATGAGGCCACCTACCAGGTATGTGGGGGAGGTGGGAGGTGGGGTGAGCATTACAGATTGTGGGATTCCCCTGCTGACACTTGGCGGTGACCACTGCCACCTTCCACTAGCTGGGGCTGGACATGGAAGAGCTGGAGGAAATCGAGGAGGATGCAGGTCTGGGCAACGGGGGCCTGGGCCGGCTGGCAGGTATGTAGATAGGGTTGCAGGGGGTGGGTGGGCAGAAGGGTTCCTTCCTGCTGGGTTCCTGACACCCACCTTCCTGCACCCCAGCCTGCTTTCTGGACTCCATGGCAACACTGGGCCTGGCTGCCTATGGCTATGGGATCCGCTATGAGTTTGGGATTTTTAACCAGAAGATCAGCGGAGGCTGGCAGGTGAGCACTTGGCCCTGACCTGTGGGGCCCAGTCATGATGGAGAGGACCCCCATTTGGTCATCCATCACTGGATAGGTCCAGAACCAGCCCCAGCCTTTGTGGAAAGCATCCTTGCCCCTTCCCCCTTGCCCCAAAGCCAGTTGGTGACCTGTGGAACAGGTGGTCCGCACCTGTGGTCTGCTTGGGACATACCATGTCCCACTGGATAGCCCACCAAACCAAGCAGCCATCCCAGAGCCCTTAATTGACACACCAGGCCCACTGCCGCTGCCCTGCCCACCGCCCTTTGTGGCGTGAGCACCTGGGCCTGACGCTGCCCCCCTTCCTCCCCTGACCTGCCTCGGGCTCAGATGGAGGAGGCTGATGACTGGCTTCGCTATGGCAACCCCTGGGAGAAGGCCCGACCCGAGTTCACGCTGCCTGTGCACTTCTATGGCCGAGTGGAGCACACCAGCCAGGGCGCCAAGTGGGTGGACACACAGGTGAGGATACAGCCATGGGGTGTGGGGAATGCAGCGAGGGGGTAGGAGGCGCAGGAAGCTCCTAGAGGAAGGAGGAAACAGGGAAAGAGCCTGGAGGCTACTGGACCCAGTGCTGTTTCACGACTGAGGACACTGAGGCTCAGAGAGCTTAAGTGACTTACTCAAGGTCATGCAGCTGGAGCCAGGAGAGGCTGGAGAGTCACAGGGAGCCAGGCTCAGTGGGAGGCTGGGAGGAGGAGAGAGGCTGCGGGTTTCACCAGCATCTCTCCCCTGATCCAGCTCCTCTCCACACCCCCAGACTTATCAAAGGACTATCACAGTGACTTGATCCTGCCCTGCCCATCTGAACTGGGGGCTTGACAGAAAGCAAAGCAACAGCTCAGAAAGGGGGATGGGGGCTGGCCAATTAGCTCAGTTGGTTAGAGCGTGGTGCTGGTAACACCAAGGTCCGGGGTTCAATCCTTGTACCCTCCAGCTGCCAATGAATGAATGAATGAATGAATGAATAAATAAATAAATGGGGATGGGAAAAAATTAAGGCCCTGAGAGAGAAATTGACTTGTTCAAGGACACACAGTAAGTTAGAGGGAGCCTAAAGCCATACTAGGTGTCTGCATCCTGGTTCAGTCAATCCTCTTGCTGTGGCTGCAGGTCATCAGCCTTCAGAAGGGCTGCACAGAAACCTCTAGGCTTTCAGAATTGGGCGATTGTTTTGCTCTCATCCAGGCTAAGGCCCAGCAGGCACTGCTGGCGGTACATGCCAGGTGTACATGGCAGCCTGGCACTAGAAGCTCTGGCTAGAAGGCAGGAGAACTGGCTTCCCTGGCTCTGGCCACCTTGCCCGCCTGGCTGTATGCTCTTGGGTCAGTCCTTCCCCTCTCGGAACAGCAGCTTCCACTGTGCTCCAATCAGGGTTACTTGGTGGAGGGGAAGGAGGGTCATGCTCTTTAAAGAGGCTACTTTGGAGGAGTGGATGCGCCCCTGGCACCGTGGTAGCAAGCAGTTATTGGCAGCAATTAGTGATGTTTGCTAATTGCAGGAGGTGGGGCCAGCATTAGTCACAGCTAATTAGCCCTGTGGTCAACCAGCCTCTTAGGTGGACTTGACCTCTGTGAGCCCTTTAGCCTGACCCCAGGTTCTCCCAGCTCTCTCGTGAGTCCAAAGTGTCCTCCAGCTTTTGCTCAGGCCCATCTAGTCTGCTCAGCCCTATCAGAGTGGTCACCAACAGAGTCCCCCCTTGGGCTCTGGGCTTGTCACTGTCTCTTCCCATAATCCTCACAACATTTTTTTTTGGCGGCTGGCAGGTACAGGGAAGCAAACCCTTGACCTTGGTGTTACAAGGCTGTGCTCTAACCAATTAAGCTAACCGGCCAGCCCCTTATCCTCACAACATCCTGACAAGGCAGGAGTTGGGGGTGTCTGGGGGAGGTGTTGGGGTCTATATCTCTCTTTATAGATGATGTCCACAGAGATTATGGGGTTTGCTCATGGTCACCTAGCTAGTAAATGCCAGCACAGGGTTGGGAGTTGGCAGAGTGCAGGGGCAAAACCTTGAGTTCAAGACCTGAGAGCAACAGAGGCTCCAGGAGTCAGACACAGGCAGATGCCCAGGGCTGGCACCCTTGGCAGACTGTCCAGTTCCTGACAGCAGGTGCCCCCACAGGTGGTATTAGCCATGCCCTACGACACGCCGGTGCCAGGCTACCGCAACAACATTGTCAACACCATGCGCCTCTGGTCAGCCAAGGCACCCAATGATTTCAACCTCAAGGACTGTGAGTTCATCCGCTGGTAGGCAGCAGCCCCAGCCCACCTCCGGCCCACGCTCAGCCCAAGCCTGACCCTGTCCCCACTTTTGCCCCTCAGTCAACGTCGGTGGCTACATCCAGGCTGTGCTGGACCGCAACCTGGCTGAGAACATCTCTCGTGTCCTGTACCCCAATGATAATGTGCGTCACCCCCTGGGCTGGGAGCAGGAAGCCTGAGTCAGGGAGAGCTGGGGAGGGACACTTGCTGGTGCCCTAGTCACACCCAGGGCATATTGCTGGCCTTGTATTATGTCCTGTTCTCCCCACCCCAAGTCCTTTGTGTGGGAAGATACCTGAATCCTGAGGGAAGTAGGTTAGGGGAGGATACTATGGAGGAGCTGTTCCCTGACAACAACTGCAACACTCCTAGTCCTTGTATGTCCCCCTTCCTGACACCGTCCCCCACTACTACTTGGTGGGGGAAAGCACCTTGGGTCCTAGAGGAGAGGGCTGTTCAGGGCTCAGGCGTCTTGGTGTGGGTGGGACTCTCCTGGCCACACCCACAGCACCTTTAGGCCATGCCCCTGTCACCTTGGCCCCATCCCACCTTGCCTTGTTCCTAGTTCTTCGAGGGGAAGGAGCTTCGGCTGAAGCAGGAATACTTCGTAGTGGCCGCCACCCTCCAAGACATCATCCGCCGCTTCAAGTCTTCCAAGTTCGGCTGCCGTGATCCCGTGCGCACGAATTTCGATGCCTTCCCGGATAAGGTATCATGCCTGTGGAAGGGCGGCCCTTTGCACCCTGTGCAGCATGTGCCATGCTTCTCCCTTTCAGCCTCAGCCTGCCTGCCCATTGTATAGATGGGGAGGTGGAGGCTAGGTGTATGTGTGTGGGGGGCATGTGGCTTGCTGAGGATCCCCAATCAACAAGCACATAACCTGGGCTCCCCCACTTCTCTGGACCACCAGCTGCCCCCATCAGCACCTCTGCCCCCAGCTCAGACATAGAACCATGGCAGGCGGGGAAAGGGGGCTCTGAAAAGGTCTGCAAAGGTCAGTGACCATAGATAGCACTTGGTTTGAAGCCTGGACTGATTCCCAGTCCCCCTCCCCCACAGGTGGCCATCCAGCTCAATGACACCCACCCTTCCTTGGCCATCCCAGAGCTTATGAGGATTCTGGTAGACCTGGAGCGGCTGGACTGGGACAAGGTGGGCTTCGGGACCCCTCCACCCCTGCCTGACCCTCCCTGCCTCAGGGTTCCCTTCCCAGTTTTGGGGGTGGAAGGATGCCAGTGGAGTGAACAAGTGGGAATTGACGCCAGATGGCAGGTGTCAGGGCACCTGGTCCTGTAGCAGCCTTAGGGCTTTGCCTGGTGTCCTGACTCCCCACCCCGTGTGCCAGGCATGGGACGTGACAGTGAAGACCTGTGCCTACACCAACCACACGGTGCTGCCCGAGGCCCTGGAGCGCTGGCCCGTGCACCTCATCGAGACGCTGCTGCCGCGGCACCTCCAGATCATCTACGAGATCAACCAGCGCTTCCTTAACGTGAGTCAGGGAGGCGCGGGGGTTCGGGGGGAGTTGGAGGGTGGGAATCCAGTCTAGGGCCTGGGAGCGGGGAGCGGAAGAGGTGTCCTGAGACTGGCGCAGGTAGAGCTATAGGCGGAGCTCTGGAGGTACGGAGCTGGCGCCCGGGTTCCTGAGTCCTGGTCCAGGGTCTGGGCTCTCCCCGCACAGCGAGTGGCTGCAGCATTCCCAGGGGACGTAGACCGGCTGCGTCGCATGTCGCTCGTGGAGGAGGGCGCGGTGAAGCGCATCAACATGGCACACCTGTGCATTGCCGGTTCGCACGCCGTCAACGGCGTGGCTCGCATCCACTCCGAGATCCTCAAGAAGACCATGTGAGCCCCGCTCTCCAGACCCCGCCCCTCTAAGCAGGCCCCGCCCACGCAACACACCTGCCTTGTATAGGCCCCGCGCCTTCACCGCCAGGGCATCGACCATTCATGGTATTCCCCAGCTGACCCCTTCCACAGGTGGTGTCGCTCTTACAAGTACCAGAACCCCTTGAAGCACAGTCCTGGCCCGAGATGACCCCATCTTACGCACATCACCCCCCACCTTCCCCAGGTCTGCATCCCCCACCCGAGACCCCTTTCAGCAAGAGACCAGGGTAGGGGTCCCAGAGAGGAGGCCTTCATCCCACAGGGCTGAGTATTGACCCCCATCCAACTCCATCCTGTAGCTTTAAGGACTTCTATGAGCTGGAGCCTCATAAGTTTCAGAATAAGACCAATGGCATCACCCCTCGGCGCTGGCTGGTTCTGTGTAACCCCGGGCTGGCAGAAGTCATTGCTGAGGTGAGAGGCCACTGTGTGGCCAGTAGGGTCAACACAGGACACTGCAGGGATCAGATGGATATGATTGTGTATGTGGTTCACTGTACAAGGGCTCCCAGCTGAGGGCTGAAGTCCATCCTGTGCTGCATTCCCCAAGCCTTGCACCCGCCTGGGGGAAGGGGCCCTATTTTCTTATTTGCATGAGGGTGCCTTATGAGCTAATGGAGGCCCTTGCTATGGAGGTCAGTGTGGTGAAGTTCACAGTCTAATGGGGTCATCCACGGGTCACATCTGAAATGGGACTGGAAGGGGGCAGGCATCTGGTAGAGGAGGCTCAAGGTCATGCCAGCGTGAGGAAAGGCCAGGAAGCCAGGAAGTCCTGCTGGGGTCAGGTGGGGTCAGCCATCAGAGCTCAAGGTTGGGCGAGGAGGAAGGTGGACATGGATGCATCATGCTCCAGCTGCGAGGCTGGAGAGGGAGGAGCCAGGAGGGCTCCAGGAGCAGTCTGCTGGGTGGTGGGGGTTTGGCTGACCCTCTGTGTCTGGAGGAGGGAGGACAGGGGGATGAGCTTGACGGAGAGCCATCTTCCACAGCGCATCGGGGAGGACTATATCTCGGACCTGGACCAGCTGCGCAAATTGTTAGCCTACGTGGATGATGAAGCCTTTATCCGGGATGTGGCCAAAGTGAAGCAGGTGCGGAGGGCTGCGACCTGGGACACTTGTGACAGGGTCGGCATGTGGAGAGTGCTGGAGGGGCCAGAGGTCTGGGTCAGGCACGACGAATAGAGCTCATCTCTCCTGCCAATGCCAGGCCATTGGTAAAAGTTGCCTGGTGGAGTCTATGGTGGGAAGGCATCATCTGACCTCACGGGAAGAGTGCTGACATTGATTAGCCATGTCTGCCCTGGTGCAGGAGTGGATGAAGGTAGCAAGTGAGCCTCCTGTCACCTTCCCTCCCAGGCCTGAGTGGAAGGAAGTGAGGACTGTAGTGTTTCCGAGGCCGAGGCCTATTGGTGAGCCGTCCCCTCTCCCCTGCCTCCAGGAAAACAAGTTGAAGTTCTCTGCGTACCTAGAGAGCGAGTACAAAGTCCATATCAACCCCAACTCGCTCTTTGACATCCAGGTGAAGCGAATTCATGAATATAAGCGCCAGCTCCTCAACTGCCTCCATGTCATCACCCTGTACAACCGTGAGTGGCTAGGATTCTGCCCTGTCCCTCAGTTCTCCCCCTCTGTGTACCTCCTGGTATAGTACACGCTGCCTAACCAATATCTCCTTAGGCCTTGTGACAACTCTTGGGACGTGGAAGTATCCCCATTTCACAAATGGGCAAACAGGCTCAGAGGGGGAAGGTGACAGTCACATAGCAAGTGACTGCCCAAGTCAGGCCTACTGTCTTCCAGCCCAGGCTCTGGCTGGATGGGTGCTGTCAGGGGCTGCTACCAGGAGGGAAAAGCTGGCCCGCTTGACCCCTCTCTTCTCCACAGGCATCAAAAAGGAGCCCAATAAGTTTTTTGTGCCTCGGACTGTGATGATTGGAGGGAAGGTGAGAAGCTGGGGCACAGACCAGGGCTCTGGTCCTTTGATACCCAAATCGAAGTCAGCCTGGGTTGCAGGATAGGGGTGAGGCTAGGGCTGTAGAGCTGACCCCAGACTGTGCCCCCACAGGCTGCCCCCGGGTACCACATGGCCAAGATGATCATCAAGCTCATCACGGCCATTGGGGATGTGGTCAACCACGACCCAGTGGTGGGAGACCGCCTCCGCGTGATCTTCCTGGAGAACTACCGAGTCTCACTGGCTGAGAAAGGTAGGGAGCTGCCCACAGGGACCCGAGGGAGGCTCTGACGAGTTCAGTCCCAGGAAGAGACACTAGTCATCTTTTGCTGGGTACTCGCTCTTCAAAGGAGAATCTGGAGAGGGCAATGCTTAAACCACAAGGATGTCCTTCTGATGGTGGAATTTCAGGCAATATAGGGTAAAATTACCAGGGACACGGGCCTTGTTGATGCCCTTCAGATCACACAATGGAGGCAGGGAGAATCCAGGTTGGATCTCAGGTTCTCAAGAATCAACGAGAAGTGGAGGGCAGGGTGCGAGTGAGAGGGATGCTTGCTTGGTGAAGAGGGATGCAGATTGGCATGGAGGGGACTCTGGATCTGGTCATGCCGAGGGCCAGCCTCATCCCAGAGTCCCCAGCTGGGGTGGGGTTCTTCCCCGAGGTGACCTGGTCCCTCTGCTGCCGCTCCACAGTGATCCCAGCTGCCGACCTCTCTGAGCAGATCTCCACTGCGGGCACTGAGGCCTCAGGCACTGGCAACATGAAATTCATGCTCAACGGAGCTCTGACTATCGGCACCATGGACGGGGCCAACGTGGAGATGGCAGAGGAGGCTGGAGAGGAGAACTTCTTCATCTTTGGCATGCGGGTGGAGGACGTGGAAAAGCTTGACCAGAGAGGGTACGGGGGTCACGGATGGGGGGCACCATGGTGTGGCTGCCAGAGAGCAGTGCTGGGAGTGGGGGGCATGCCTGGAAAGGCTGGCGAAGGCTGTGCAAGGTCTTAGTTATGGCCACCGGCATTCTGGAAAATGTTTGAGGGAGCTTATGGCAAATAAGGTTAACCAAATGGGAGAAGTAACACAGACCAGAAGGAAAAGGAAGAGAAAATTATATCAACCCTAAGAGATAAGAGTGTTCTAGAATGGGAAGTAAAATGAAATCCTTTGCTTCCTGGAAGCCACAGCAAAAAGGGAAATATGTGCACAGTAGTAGCAGCTCTGCGTGTGGTCAGAAACACCGTTCTTCAGAGGAGATATTTTCCTGGCATTACTTTAAAGATTTATTTTTAAATGAGATTTTTTTTCTTATCATAAAAGTAATATGCGCTCATTGATTGGAAAAATACAAAACCACAAAGAATGAAATAACTGTCATCCATAATCTCATCACCCAGATTTAAAGCCACAGTCCCCCTTTTATGCATTTATGTTTATATATATTTTATATGTTTATATGTTCAAATGTATAAACCTATAATATATATTTATAATGTAAATAACTGTCATCCATAATCTCATCACCCAGATTTAAAGCCACAGTCCCCCTTTTATGCATTAATGTTTATATATATTTTATATGTTTATATGTTCAAATGTATAAACCTATAATATATATTTATAATGTATATATAGAGTACTATAATATATATGTATATATAAGCATATACATATAGCTTTCAAAAGTTGGGAATAATGTATGTACAATTTTGAATCCTGATATCTTATTTAACATTGGAGAGACATTTTCCATGTCATTAAATAGTCTTCAAAATATTTTCAATGTTTGTATAGTGTTCAGTCTTGTAGACATGATATAGCTTATTTAACCCATTCCATATAATTGGATTAAGGTTGATTTCCCCTGTTAGTCTAACTATTACTGTGATGAACAACTTTTGCACCTATGCCATATCTCCAATTATTTTCTTAATTATAAGAGGGGATATTTTTGAGCCCCAAAGTATGAATTCTTAAGGTTCTTGACTCAGATTGCCAAATTGCTTTCCAGAAAGTTAGTACCAGTTTACACTCTCACCAACCACTTATGAGAGCTGGCGTTATTAAATACTGAAAGGAATTTCTCCTGTCAGGATTGATTAGAAAGTTCAGACTTTGTCCTTTGGGCAGGAGAAGAGCAGTTGGACAGTCTGAGTTCAAGGGGACATACCTGAGGATGGACCTGTTGGCTTCTCTTGGAGCCCGAAGGCGAGGCCAGAGATGCATGTGGGATAGTGGGGGACAAAAGCCATTTATGGATGAAGCAAACCCATTAGGAGTCACATTGGTGTGTGGGAGGCAGAGCACTTGTTTGGGGGCCTTGGCTCCGACACTTACCTTTCTCTCCCCTCCAGGGTTAAGTTTCCTCATCCACAAAATTGGGGATGAAAAGCTGAGCAGAGAAGGGAGGGGACGGCCAGGGGAGGACCTCCAGAGGGGGTATGGCAGCTTCAGGGAGGGCAGCAGCAGGCTGGGCCTGGGTTTTGACCCTGGAGCTTGGGACTTCCCAGATTTTCTCTGGAGGAGGAGTCAGGAACCTTCTGCAAAGAACTGACCACCGCTCTGCCCTGGCAGGTACAACGCCCAGGAGTACTATGACCGCATTCCTGAGCTTCGGCAGACTATCGAGCAGCTGAGCAGCGGCTTCTTCTCCCCTAAACAGCCCGACCTGTTCAAGGACATTGTCAACATGCTCATGCACCATGACCGGTGAGCAGGCCACTCCAGGAACCACGCAGGTGGGGCTGCTGGGTTGCACAGGGGTCCTGGATAGTGGGGCCAGGCCCCTTCGGAAGCAGCATCACACTCCGGGTTCCCAGCTGTCCACTGCTACAAGATGGGTTTGGCCCTTGACCTTATAGAGCTTCCTGCCTCTCCTTTCCCCTCCAGCTTTAAAGTCTTTGCGGATTATGAAGACTACATTAAATGCCAGGAGAAAGTCAGTGCCCTATACAAGGTGAGGGGTCCTGGGTTGGGGTTGGCAGTGCTTTGGTGGCCCTTGCTGAGATGAGGCAGAACGTGGGGTCCCCGTCGGCATAGTGAACCCAGAGCTTCCCTTTGGCCTGTAGAACCCGAGAGAGTGGACGCGGATGGTGATCCGGAACATAGCCACCTCGGGCAAGTTCTCCAGCGACCGCACCATTGCCCAGTACGCCCGGGAGATCTGGGGCGTAGAGCCTTCCCGTCAGCGCCTGCCAGCCCCTGATGAGATGATTTGAGCCTCCAGTCCAGACCCCAAATCAGCCCTTGAGCCTGTTTGCAGTCCCTTGGGCCAGCCCCAGCTTCTGATCCAGAGGGTGGGGTGTTGGAGTTAGATCTCTAAGCCTCTTCCTGGAACCCTCATTTTCCCCTAGCCTCGAGGTCCTAGAGTCCAGCGTGACTAAGGACACTGCTCCACTCCTGTCCTCGGGCTCCCCGCCCCCTCCTATTTATGGGGTCTGACCAACCGCATCTGCTCCCCAATAAATTGATTCTCCTTGGGATCGTCCTTACTCCTCTCTCTGTTGAGAAATATTTTTAGTTCTTGGTGGGCACAACAGCAGCTGCGCAATCGCCCCCATATCCCCCACCCCGGCAGGTGCCTCCCAGGGCGGGGGGATGGTGGGGGGAAAGTGGAGGGGACCGCCCGCCGGGGCGGGGCCTGGGACTCTCCAGCCCCTTTCCCCGGCGTCACCCTCCACGCCTCTCTTCCCAGCGCTGTGTCCATACTAGGTCAGCGGCCAGCCTGGATGGCTGGGGCGGGGCGTCCGTCTGGGTGGGACCCACCGGGGCTGGGAGCCGGGACTTGGGCTGAAGCCTCCGGGACTACCGAGGATCCACGCTGTCGGGGGCGGGACCCAGGAGGGGAGGAACTCGTGGAGGCTTGGCGCCGTCTTGGCCCCGCCCCTAGCCCCGCCCCACTGCGGCGTTTAAGGGTCTCTTAGCAGGCGGCGATGCTCCATCCAAAGTCGGGGCAGCGTTAGGGAAGGGGACATCCACAGATCGTCTAGGCTAGGCCACTGTCCACCCCCCTCATTATGGGGAAACTGAGGCCAGAAAGGGCCTGTTTCTAGGTCTCACATTACCAAGATTGATGCCCGAGGGTTCTTTCGTGCAGGTGTGCATGGGGTGTGGGTGCCATTGTGTGTGTGAGACAGAGGATGAGCGGCGAGTGCCTGTGGACCGGGGTGTGTGAGCGGGGTGTCTTGTTCCTCAATGTAGCTCCCTGGCCTCCGGAGAAACATTTGGGTGTGGGGTGAGTGTCTGTCCCTGCAAAGGTGCCTATGACCCCGCCACTGACCGGAACTGCTGGGGGTGTCATGCACGCATCGGCCACCCCCAGGGCGCTAGCGCCCCCTTCTGGGCACCCTACTCCGTGTGCGCTCACAGCTTGCCTGTGCGGGGTGGGGGCCTGGGTCAGGACCCGGGCTAGGGAGGAAGATGGCCTGTGGAAGGGCTGAGTCCGGGCCCTTGGGGCCTTCACGGAGGTGGCTTGGGAGCGCGCGGTTCCCAGGCTCGGGCTTCCCGCTGCCGCCTCCGGGCCGCAGCAGGCTCCCCCCGCCCCAGGAATGTTCCTCTCCACTCCAGCCCCTCCCCAAGGGCTGGCCCCTGGGGGCCGCCACGGCCCCGCCTCCCCTCCCTGGGCGCCCGGGAGGGGGCGATGCGGGCAGGACGCCTGGGTTCTCTCCTCCCCCCGCCCATCCCAGGGAGAAATTCCTCCGAGGTCCCCTCAGGCTCTGGGTTCCCAAAATAACCTTGCGGGGGAAGGGAGGCTGTGAGGGAGGAAGCGGCAGGGGCGCAGAGCCGAGCTGCGGGGCGCTGCAGGTGCCTCTGGGGAGAGGGCGCGAGGAGAAGAGGGCCTGCGGGAGGCCGGGGCAACAAGCAGCCCCCGAAGGCCTGGCTCGTCCCCATCCCCGTAGAGTCCCTTGGCCCTCCTGTGACTCCAAGCGTAGGCCGGAAGCCTCTCGGCGGGTCGGTTTCCCAACTGGAGGGTTGCACCATCCCGGGCCGGACCGTTTAACCCCGGGAGCGGCAGTGGCCGACAACTCCGCCCCTGCCCAGCAGGGGGCGTGCCCGCCCCGACGCGTTCCAGCCCCCGAGGCCGCTCCCCCGGCCTGCGCCTCCGTACACTCCCGCTCTGCCTCTCCCGGGACAGGGGTCTGTCTGGTCCGAGCCCCGTGGGAGGCTCCCGGAGCGCAGCTTGGGCCCAGCCCACCAGCGCCTGAGGCCATGGCGGGCACCGTGGACCTGGACAAGGGCTGCACGGTGGAGGAGCTGCTCCGCGGCTGCATCGAAGCCTTCGGTGAGTGCTACGGGGGGGCACACCCAGCTCCACATCCTGCAGTCTCTTCAACGAAAGCCTCCTCTGCATCAGAGGGTGGAGAGACGAGCACGCTTCAGACAGGTCGAATATTGCCCTTCCCCATTCTTCCCGAGCCAGCGGTGGACGGGGGCCAGGGTCCCAGACTGTGACACTTGAGGGCATTATCTGTCTGTCCCCGGGATCCGGAGGAACTCGCTATCTCCGGCCTAGGAGCTGTTTCCGGCTGATGGGGGAGGCTTATGTGGTGAAGGGGTTCCCCTTCCCCCCGAGCTCTCAGGAAATGGCCTGTGGATCCTTGACTCCGGGGCACCCAGGGTCCTTCCGCCCCAGCTGGTTCCCCTCCTCTCCTCCAGCCCCTCGGATCCTGCCTTACCCCTCTCCCACCCGACTTTTTCCTTCTAATTTGCCTCCTGGTTTCCGAGTCCTGGCAAAGCAGGAGGTGGGCGGGGGCAGGAGTGCGGCCCGAGGGGCCTGACACCCGTCGGGCTGCACGGCAGGGTTTAGGGATCATCGTTGCAGGACCAAGGGTCAGCCCGCTTCTCTTTGACCCTTCCGAGGTAGATGATTCCGGGAAGGTGCGGGACCCGCAGCTGGTGCGCATGTTTCTCATGATGCACCCCTGGTACATCCCGTCCTCTCAGCTGGCGGCAAAGCTGCTCCACATATATCCTTCGCGGGCCTGGTCCACGAGCGAGCCCCGCCGCCCAGCCCCGTCCTAGAGTGCAAGCCCCCCACCGCTCCTGTATCCCAGGCCCAGGCTGGCCCCAGCCTCCCTGTAAAACCCAGGCCCCAGCCCTCTCCTCCCCTCACGACACAGCAGCACCGCCCCCCCCCCCCCCCCC
>NW_007726956.1:79057-87770 GCF_000696425.1 Galeopterus variegatus
CCCAGCCGGGGCCTTGCCCTCGTCCTCCCTAGAGTCTAAGGCCTGGCCCTGCCCCCGGCCCAGGTCCTGCCTCTTGCACCTGTCCCAGAACCCAGGCCCTGTCCTCAGCCTCCTGCTGGAGCTCGGGCCCAGTCCCATCCCGGGCGGCAGAGCCCAGGCCCTGCCCCCAGCATTTCTCCTAGAACCAGGCCCCGCCCTCAGCCTGCCTCAGCACTCAGACCCCATCTCCTGTCTCTCTTCCTAGAATTAGGCCCTATCCTTGTTTTCCTTAATTCTCCTTCACTTACCAACAATCCCGGAAGGACAACTCGAATTCATTGCAGGTGAAAACGTGCCACCTGGTAAGGCAAGTGTTCCTCCTGGGCTCTCGCCCCACCTCTCGCGCTGTTTTCTCAGGCTCCAGGCTGGCCTGAAGGAGTGGACAGAGTGCTGTTCTGGGAGCTGGGTCATGTGGGTTTGAATCCTGATTCTGTCCAGGTGGGCTGAGCTGCTGCAGGCTTGCTCCTTCCTCCATCCCGGATTTAGTTTTCTTATCTGCCCAGTGGGGGTGGCTGTCTCAAGAGGCTTCTGTAAACTTGGAGAAGGAAAGAGCTGGGAGACAGGGAACCACAGTTTGAGGCTCTTCCCCCCTCTTTGGGGTACTACAGTCCCAATTAGTCCTTTGGGCAGCCCACCCCGGGATGGTGGGGGAAGGGCTGCCTTGGGTGACTCTGCCCCTCTGCCAGGTACTGGATCTCAGCCTTCCCAGCGGAGTTTGACTTGAACCCGGAGCTGGCTGAGCAGATCAAGGAGCTGAAGGCTCTGCTAGACCAAGAAGGGAACCGTCGGCACAGCAGTCTCATTGACATCGAGAGCGTGTGCGTGGGGGGGCTCAGAGGGCTGGGGGGGCACTCAGCATCCTACGCCATCCGCGCTTAATAAATGTCTGTTAAATTGAATGAGTGAGGTCATGTCACTCTCTCGCTTATACATCTTCCATGGCTCCCTAGTGCCTTCAGAATGCCTTGTCTGGGCATTAAGGCCCTTGGTAGTCTCAGGCCAGCTCGGTGTTCCTGCCTCATTTTGCACAGCCCACCGCCCATTCCGAGCACCTCATACCGCAGCTACATGGGTCCACTCGCATTGTCTGAGCCCCTGCATCCTTTCCCACCGTGGTGCTCCCTCATGTCGTTCCCCTTGCCTCCTTCTCCATGTTACCAAGACTCGGCTCAAATGTGAAGTCTCTGCAGGCTCTGAGGGCTCAGGGCTCTCGGGGTAGATTTTGTTGTTCCCGCCCGTGTTCTCCCATGGCATTTTGTACACACTCCTGTACAAAGACCTCTGTCTAGGTGTCAGCTGTTTTGTGATCGTGCGTTCTGTGTCTGTCTCCCTCAGTAGGCTGTGAGCTCCTCGAGGGCAGGAACTGTATCTTACCATCTCTGTATCTCCAGCACCTAGCACAGTGCCTGGCACAGAGTACGTTGACCATAAACATGTGTTGAGTGTTTGACAAGGGGGAGATGTGGAGGAATTGCTGGGACTGGGGACACTAGTGTTTAGGACAGTGACTTGCATTGTCAAAGTCCTCAGTCAGCTTGAGTGGCGTGTCTGTGTGAGTGTGGGGCCACGAGGCATGGGGCATCTCTAGCAAAGGGCTCACTACCCCTGCCCCCCCAGCCCCACCTACAAGTGGAAGCGGCAGGTGACCCAGCGGAACCCCATGGGACAGAAAAAGCGCAAGATGTCCCTGTTATTCGACCACCTGGAGCCCATGGAGCTGGCCGAACATCTCACGTACTTGGAGTACCGCTCTTTCTGCAAGATCCTGGTGTGGCCCAAGGGCTTGCAGTCAAGGGTCTAGCGTGGGCTGGGCAGGGGGTCCCAGGAGAGGGTGGTTACTGGAGTAGGCTGGGTCACCAAGTGTTTTGGGGGTTTTGGTGTAACCACCAAAGGACAGCTGGAGGGTGAGGAGTGGCCATTGGTGAGGGGAGAGGCTGGCGAGGTGCTGAGGCCGTTCCCGCCCACCCCCAGTTCCAGGACTATCACAGTTTCGTGACTCATGGCTGCACCGTGGACAACCCCGTCCTGGAGCGATTCATTTCCCTCTTCAACAGTGTCTCGCAGTGGGTGCAGCTCATGATTCTCAGCAAGCCCACAGCCCCGCAGCGCGCCCTGGTCATCACACACTTCGTCCATGTGGCAGAGGTGCCTGTCCCTCCCTACACCCCAGCCTCCCCCCTTGCCAGGCAGGCTGAGTCCCTGCTTTTCTTTTCTTTTTTTTTTAAAAGATGACTGGTAAGGGGATCTTATGCCTTGACTTGGTGTTGTCAGCGCCACACTCTCCCAAGGGAACCATGGGCCGGCCCCTTGAGTCCCTGCTTTTCACTAACCCACTGCTCCTCTCCAGAAAGGCTGGGCTAAATCCCGGGTCCCCCCAGTGACTCACTTCCGTGCCCTCCCCATTTGCCTCGCAGAAGCTGCTGCAGCTGCAGAACTTCAATACACTGATGGCGGTGGTCGGAGGCCTGAGTCACAGCTCCATCTCCCGCCTCAAGGAGACCCACAGCCATGTCAGCCCTGAGACCATCAAGGTGCCTGGGACTGGGGGTGGGTGGCAGTGCTTCCCAGGTCTGGCCTCCCTGAGGTCTCCCAGCAGCGCTGAGGGCTGGGCATTACCGTCCTCATTTAACAGATGAGGAAACTGAGGCTCAGAGGGGTTAGCTGCTTTTGTGAGGTGGCACAAAGAAAGTGGCAGACCGGGGTCTGTCTGACCCCTAGGCTTGTGCTTTCTTCTTTTCATTTTTTAAAACATATTTGTTATATACATATAGAAAAGTATATAAAACATATGAACAGTTTAGAGAAAAATTATAAAGAAAACACCTGTATAACCACCACCCAGGTCAAGAAATAGAACATTGCCAGGCCCTGAAGCTCCCAGCACCTTAGAGCATAACTCCCTCCCCACCAGAGGTAACCAGCATCCTGGCTTTTGTGATGCAGACCCTGTTTTGCTTTGTAGCTTTACCATCTATGTATGTGCCCCCCAAAAGTGTGGAGTTTTCTGTTGCCTGTTTTTGAACTTCCTCTGAGTGGAAGCATGTGGTATAGTTATTTTATGTCTTGCTTCTTTCATTCCACATGGTTGTGTGAGGTTTTTCTATTCTGTTACGTGGAGCAATTTTTCATTATTATTGTCATATAATATTTTATTTTAAGTCTACCCAAACTTATGTATCTGTTCTATTGTTGATCATTTGGGGTTTTTCCGGTTTTTGCTGTTACGGACAATGCGGCTCAGAACATTCTTCTAGGTCATTGTCCTGGGCTGTCTTGCCTCCTTGAGCCTCAGTTTCTTCTTCTGGTAAATGTTGATGACAACCTGTGCCCAGGCCTGGTATAGAGGTGTGGCAGGGGTTGTTGCCTTTAACTCATGACCTATGAACTCTGACCCCCAGGGGCTGAAGGCATAGTAAGGAAGGATTTTACCCTTTCTCCTATCCCTGACCCTGACTCCTCTGTTCCCACATCTCCAGGGCCAAGGTGGGGAGGATGGTTGAGTGGGACATGTGTGATCCTCTGCCCTTTGTCACCAGCTCTGGGAAGGTCTGACGGAACTGGTGACGGCCACAGGCAACTACGGCAACTACCGGCGCCGGCTGGCAGCCTGTGTGGGCTTCCGCTTCCCCATCCTGGGTGTGCACCTCAAAGACCTGGTGGCCCTGCAGCTGGCATTGCCTGACTGGCTGGACCCTGCCCGGACCCAGCTCAATGGGGCCAAGATGAAGCAGCTCTTCACCATCCTGGAGGAGCTGGCCATGGTGACCAGCCTGCGGCCACCAGTGCAGGCCAACCCCGACCTGCTGAGCCTGCTCACGGTGAGGGGCTGGGGGCAGGGAGACTGGGCTGGGCACCAGGAGTTGATGGCTATACCTAGTCCTGGCGGTGGGCTTGGCCTTGGGTTCTGGGTTCTGCTCAAGGAACTGTGCTCTAGGGTTTGGAGTGGACACTGAGATGGGTCTGGGCCCTGGCTGGGGCTGTGGCCTGAGGTCTGTCTGATCTCGAGGCTAGCACGTTGGCTGTAAGCTGGGTTTGAGGCTGGGCCTGGGTACTGGGTTGAGTTTCTAGCAGGGGGTTGTGTTTAAGGGTTGCGGCCAAGTGCTGGATTCTGTGGGCAGGGATAGTTTTTAAACACTGTCTTGGGCTCTGAGTATAGTCCTGGGCTTGGCTTTGCCCTCAGGTGTGAAGTCTAGGGTGGGAGTTGGGTTCTGATTTAGATCTACACAAGGTTCTAGACCTTGGGCTGGGGCTTAGGTTTTAGGGTTGGGAGTGAATTCTTAGCTGCTTCCAGTCTCTGGGCTGGGATCAGGGTTGAAATCTGAGCTGGATTCTGGTGAATTTCAGGGCTCAAGGCTGGGTTCTGACCTGGCTTCTTGGCAGAGATTGGCAGTGCGTTGTGTTCACAGTCTGGGGCCAAGCTGTGGTCTAGTCTGTGTGCTAGGCTGGCATGGGGTTTCTGGAGTGTGTTCTAAGCTGGGCCTTGTCCTGAGTCTAGCTTCTGAACTGGGCTCTGGGCTGCGCTGTGGCCTCTAGGTGGACCTAGAGGGCTGTGGGCTGCCGAGAGCAGCAGGGGCCGGGGTGTGAACAGAACCGTGTATCCCAGGTGTCTCTGGATCAATATCAGACGGAGGATGAGCTGTACCAGCTGTCCCTGCAGCGGGAGCCACGCTCCAAGTCTTCGGTGAGAGGGGACTCCCTGTTACCCCACTTTACCCCACCTAAGGCTCCCAGGATGTGAGGACAGGAAGAGTTCTTACATGCTACTTCACCCATCCTGCTTATTAGACAGAGGAGTCCTGGGGATGGGGCAGTGGCCTTGGGCAGGCTTCCTTTCTCCAACGGGGTCCCCTCTCTGTCCCCTGGGCCCCGGGCTCCCTTCCCTCTGGCCCTAGCTCAGGGCTGTCCGTCCCCACAGCCAACCAGCCCCACCAGCTGCACCCCGCCTCCACGGCCACCAGTGCTAGAGGAGTGGACCTCAGCGGCCAAACCCAAGCTGGATCAGGCCCTCGTGGTGGAGCATATCGAGAAGATGGTGGAGGTGAGACTCCTTGGCAGCCTGAGCGGTGCAGGGGCAAGTCTGCTGGTAGAAGTGGTGGTCAGGAAAGGCTGATTTGCCAGAGAACTGCCCTGGCAGCCACCACCAGTGCCATGTTCATGGACCAGCACTCAGTCCCTAGGAGGCACAGGGCATGGCAGGCCAGCTGCAGGGGCCTGAGGGGGTGCCGATGGATGGGGTTGGGATGGGGGTATGCAAAAGGGAGGTGGTGGGGGAGACATCTCTGAGATACCCTTTGTAATGTTCCTTTGTCCTCCTCTCTTCCACCCCCGTGTGCCCCAGTCTGTGTTCCGGAACTTTGACGTCGATGGGGATGGCCACATCTCACAGGAAGAGTTCCAGATCATCCGTGGAAATTTCCCCTACCTCAGCGCCTTTGGGGACCTCGACCAGAACCAGTGAGGAGGGGTGGGGACTGGGGGAGTGGGAAGGCAGCCCGGCTCACTTCCCCCTCGGGCTCCCGTTTCCTCATGTGCAAGACGAGACCACTGAACCAGATGATCTTGGATCTGGGCCAGGGATGCTGCCAATGTGGGGAGGAGCTGCTATGATTATTCTTTTGGTGGGGGAGGCTGCCAGCTGTGGAGGTACAGTATTACCTCACTAATTCAGACAGATGGGGGACTCCGCCTGAATCTTGCAAAGACATTGGCCTGGGGACTATTGCTCCATCAGTACTGTTTTATTTGTGGAGCTCACAGCTGGCAAAAAGTGTGGGCAAGTTGAGCTCCTGGGTAGCCTGTTTTAATGAATAGATAAGAAAGACCTGTAATTAGCAGCACCCACTTATCAACAATTCATGTGCAGACAATTCGGAAAAACAGGTGGTTCTCCGAAGTAGGTTAAACATGCCCCCTGCACTATGTTCATGCCCCGTTTTTGCTGAGCAGACAAAACCCCAATGAAAATTTAGTCCGTCCTGGGTCAATTTATTTTCTAATGTTGCCTGTATTTCAAAAATCTGTTACAAAAATCCATGGTAGTTAAACATGCCCCCTGCACTATGTTCATGCCCCGTTTTTGCTGAGCAGACAAAACCCCAATCAAAATTTAGTCCGTCCTGGGTCAATTTATTTTCTAATGTTGCCTGTATTTCAAAAATCTGTTACAAAAATCCATGGTAAAAAAAAAAGCCGTGTAGTAAAATAAATTTATAGTGACTAAAGTGTTTAAAGTAAGAAGTGAGAGTTCCCTGCCTCCTTTCCCACCGGTGGAGGTTACCACGATTGACACTGTTAACAGTGTTAATGGTCTGGCAGTATGTGTATCCTTCCGGTCATTTTTTCCCATGCATGCAGATTGATAGAGATTTTGTTTGTTTGGTGTCTGTTTCATGGACGAACAGGATTATAGTGTAAATCCAGTTCTGCTTATGGCTTTTGTTGTAGCTGCTTTGTTTTTTTCCCAGAGTTGAGGCAGAGGTAGAGTTCTATGTTATCTCCCTGGTTTAGGAGCTGGATTTTTTTCCAGGCCACCCTTTCTGTGAGGGTGCAGCCCTTTGAGACCTTCCAGGCCCCAGCTTCATGCAGGGGTCTCAGCCTTAACTCTCTACCTCATGCAGGCCCTGGGCCTTGTGCCCGGCCTCTGGTTGGGTATCAATCAAAACCCAGCACTATATATATATATATATGTATATATTTTTTAATTTCATGGCTAGCCCATATGGGGATCTGAACCTCTTACCTTGGTATTATAACACCGTGCTCTAACCAACTGAGCTAACCAGCCAGCCCAATTTTGCATATATTTTAAAGCAGCATCTAGGTATTTGTAGCAGTGGGTTTTCTTTTTCCTTTCTTTCTTTTTTTAAAAAAATCACTGTCTTGACAGAACCGCATACCATGCTTTTTTGTGTGTTCATTTTTGTTTTCCACTTAACCCTTTATTGTGGACATCTTTCCATGTGGATTCACGTAGAACTACCTCATTCTTTTGAACAGCTGCAGAGTGTGGCTGGCCCCTCATTTTCCTAAGCATTCTCCTGCTGATGGACAGGTAGACTGTTCCAGTTTCTTGCTATTATTATATGCCATGCTGCTGTGAACATCCTTGACCGATGCACTCAGGCCAGTATTTCTGTAGGAGAAATTCCTAGAAGTGGGATAATTGGATCAAAAGATATGCATATTCTAAATTAGGAGAGAGACTGCCAAACTGACCTCAGACAGGGTTGTCCCAGTTTACACCCCCATCAGCAGTGTACAAGTGCCTGTTTCCCAACTTCCTTGCCAACAGTGGATGCTATAACAAGCTTTACAGTTTTGCCAATCTCATTGGCAAATGGTATCTTGGTTAAATTTGCATTTCTTTAATACTAATGGAAATAGAATATCTTTTCATATGTTTATTGGCCGCTTATATTTCTTCTGTTAATTGCCTGTTCATATTTTTATCCATTATTCTACTGGGTTTGTTGGTCTTTCTCTCATTGATTTTTAGAATCCCTGTTAATGGATATTAACCCTTTGCTGTTGAACGTGTTTGCAAATATTTTCTTCCTGTCTGTCATTTATGTTGTCTTTTTCCATATAAAATTTAAAAAATTTTGTGTGCTCAATATGTCAGTCTTTTCCTTTATGGCTTCTCGGATTTGTGTTATGTGTAGAAAGGCCCCTAGCCCCTCAAGATTACAAAATTATTCTCATATATTTTCAGACACTTTTATAATTTTATATTTTACATTAGTGTGCTCAGTTCAGCGCTTTCATGCACAGGATGAGGTGGGAATCTAGGTTTTTATTTTTTTCTAAATGGCCAGTTTTCCCAATGCTCCATTGATTTGAGAACCACCTAGATCACATTATAAACTCAAATACAGGGGATGGGAGTCTCAAACGAGGGACATCCCTGATGGAAATAGCTCCTGGGGGCCGAGGAAGTACTCCCTGCATGGACACTGTTGTTGTGAGCACTTCACGTGCATTATCTCATTTAATCCTCACAAATTCCCATGAGGTGTAGGAATTATTATTATGCCCACTTATAGATAAGGAAGCTGAGGCACAGGGACATTAACCTGCTCCAGGGCACATGGCTGGGAAGTAGAGCTGGGATTTGGACTGATGTCTGTATGCAGAGTACGTGTTCACTCTTTCCATAAAATATATTAATATAATAAATAATAATAAAATAATTAATATATTTTGATGAAAAAAGGGGTTCTGTGGGAAGCCCTGGGTTCGGTGGGAAACCCTGAAGTACAGGTGTCTTTCTAGCAGGATTACGCAGTAGTGAGACCGGGTGCACCTGGTCCCAGAACTCATTAAAGAGCTCCTAATTCTCAGGGCTCCTGTTGTGCAGAGCACACTTTGGGCTGATGATTCCATGAGAAAGTGCACAGCCCTTTTTGCACACTAATTGTGAAGTGGGCAGGGCAGGAATATGATCCCCATTGTTCTGAGAAGGAAACGCAGGGAAAGTGACTTGCCCACGACCACACAACTAGTTAGTGGCAGCTACAACATCTGTGTGACTCCTAGTCCGGTGCTCTTTTTCTTCCTTGTACCAGAAGTCCAAAGTCAGGAGTTTGGTGAGGACCTTTTATTTGGTAGGGGGTTTCCCACTGGGATGGGTTAGGCCGGTGGTGGGCGGCCCTGGGGAGGGCCGAGCTGAGGCGCA
>NW_007726956.1:87780-93854 GCF_000696425.1 Galeopterus variegatus
CCCCTCCCCCCACGCCTGCTCACCTCCCAAGCCCCGCCCCTCCACCCGGCCCCACCCACCTACGCCCCGCCCCTACCGGCGCCTTCTCAGCTTAGGCAAACTTTACTAATTTCACTTGCCGCTCTTGCTGTTCTGTCCCCGGCCCTGAGGCGGGCTCTAAGGCCCCAGTCCCTGTCCTTAAGAAGGAAGAGGAAACCCCCAAATCCCTCACCCCCCAGCACGACCGCCTCCTCTATTGCAGATCCTGGGTATCTACAAGCAGGGCCTCAAATGCCGAGGTGAGATGGACTGAACGACAGGGCTTCCGGGACGGGTTTTCTGGGAGAGTTACTCTCTGGGTGGTGATTCTTATTTTGGTGGGGCAATTGCCAAGGAATAAAGTGCCTTGGAACCAGAGAGGCATGCTGATTGATGTGGAGGGGATAGTCTTTAAGGGGGATTTTATTTTGGTGAGGCAGCTCCAGGAACAGAGAGCTTTGGGGAGGGCATAGACTGTCAATTAGGATGAAGAGAGCACTTTGGAAGGAAACTCTTATTTTTGTGGGACAGCTGCTCAGGAGCAAAATACCTGGGGAGAGGAGCAGACCTGGAGGATGGGATGGAGGGTGTTCTGACAAATGGCCCTTGCTGGGCTCCCCATCTGCCCTCCCCTAGCCTGTGGTGTCAACTGCCACAAGCAGTGCAAGGACCGCCTGTCAGTGGAGTGCCGGCGTCGGGCCCAGAGTGTGAGTCTGGAGGGGTCTGCACCCTCACCCACACACACCCACCATCGCGCCTTCAGCTTCTCCCTGCCCCGCCCTGGCAGGCGAGGCTCCCGGCCTCCAGGTAAGAGGGACTCTCGTTCTGCTGTGGCCTGTGGAGGGAGGGAGGCAGGGCCACTGTGGCAAGTACTAACTTATCCAGGATAGAAACCACTCCAGAGTTGGTAATTCTCTTATTTCAGTGGGATAATAAAGAAGGGTGGACAGGTAAGGGTGCCAGAAGGTGGCCAGGGAGCCTTCAACCTTCTGAGGCTGAGAAGGAGAGAGACCCTACTTAATGAAGAATTGTAAAAGTGAAAGAGACTTCAAGATTTCAGTCACACTCTTATTTTGTTAGAGGGATTCACAAAGGATTCTAGAAGGTGTTATGTGAGCCATTTGCCTGCATTTTCTTTTGTGGCCGCTCTAGAGACTGTTCTGAGAAAAGCCCCTTACCCTGATAATCTCCCAGTGGCTCTCTTGGGGTCTCTGGTGGTTTTAGATCAGTTTGCTGAATGACAATTTGCCAAATGATTATTTTGCTGAGAAGCGTCTGAACAACTATGTTAAACCGGGCTCTGAGGCAGTTGACCACAACCGTTGGGGTTGGCATTAGTCCTCAAAAACACAGGCATGCATAGGGCGTAAGTCCTCAAAAATAGAAAAGATGAAACCATTTGCATTGAGTCTTCCAGAAGTGCTGGGGTCTAAAATGTGAAATACACACAACATTGACATTTAAGCAAACAGCACTGACAAATCTGTGGCTGCAAAAAAGCTGCGGCAAAACAAAAACTTAGGAAAAGAGCCTCAAAAATGGGGCCGTTTTGTCATTCAGAGAATTGATTTTTTGGTGGATGGTTCTGCTTCTGGGATGGGGCTGGTGCCTCCTGTGACTGGGGGAGGGGCTGCGAGGTCACAGGGACCCAGGAGTGGGTTCTGCGACACACTCTCTCCTGCAGAGATCCGAGAGGAGGAGGTGCAGGCGGTGGAGGATGGAGTGTTTGACATCCACTTGTAATAGATGGTGAGTCCTCCCATAGCCTGCACCAGAGCCTCCCCACTGAGTCTGGGTTTGGGGGTCGGTGTATCAAGGAAATGGGTGCTCTATCCAAATGGCCCAGGCCAAGCAGACTCCTACCTCGCTGGGGGTACGAGTCTTCCTCACAACCTCTGTTTTTCTCTTCCCAGCTGTGACTGGATCAAGACTCATTCCTGCCTTGGAGAAAAGACTTGGACCAGAGCAGGGAGCCAGGGGGATGGGGATGGGGCGGGGCTGGGACAGGAGCCTGGGGCTGGGGGCGGGGCGTGAGGGTGGCATGCATTGAGGGCAGGACCAGGGCTGGTGTCCCTAAGGTGTACAGACTGTTGTGAATATTTGTATTTTCCAGATGGAATAAAAAGGCCCGTGTAGTTAACCTGGACCATCCAAGCCTAGAATCCTGGGGGGCTGGACTTATAAAGACTACAGACTTGGGATCTAGACCTATGAAGCCAGAGAAACTTGGGGGAGGTCTGGAATCTCATGTGTTTGGAATCTTGGGGGATAAAACCTTAGAATCAGAAAACCTTGGAACATAAGACTTTGGGGAAGGGTCTAGAATCTTGAGCAATCCAGAATCTTGGGGATCTAAAACTTGAAACTGGCGTATCTTTGTACCCAGAATTGCTGAGCCCAGTCATCATGTATAACCATAGCCTTCAGCCCACAGCCAAAATTCCCCTGTTTGACAGGTGGCCTTTCGGCCCCTGTTTGAACACTACCAGCAATGGGGCTCTCACTGCAGGAATTGGGAGGGAGGGGGCAGCCCAGAGTGCTGGCTTGTGGGGAGAGAAGGCGGAGGGAGAAGCAGTCATAGGCTCTACTGGGCATGCGCCTCAGGGTGGGGGCTGCACTTTTTGGCCCTGCAGCCTCCTGGCCTGGTGCTGCTGCCAGCCGGAAGGACAGTGACTTCCAGAGGAAATGCATATTGATCCTGCTCTCAGCCTCTGGCGGCCTCTCCCAACCCAGCTCTTCCCTCCTGAGCTTGCAGCATGGAGGTTTTGGGGGTCACTGCTATCTGAAGAAGGCTAAGGCTGGTTTGCATGGGCAGGGTGGACTGGGAGTTTCCTAAAGGTTCTGAAGCTGGGTCAGGCCATCTCTGGGGTCAGGCGACTCCAGAAAGCAGCCCTGAGAATGGGAGCTACCTCCCCAGCCCCTCAAACTGGGGGGGGTGTCCTACAGCAGCGGTGGGACTGTCCTGGAGGTGGAAACCTGAGCACCCCCAACTCCTACCTGCAAAGCACAATATCTCCAGACTTGGCAATGGCCTCAGCTCCCTCATGAATGCTCTAGCTGCCTCCCCCAGGATTCCTCCACTTCATGTCCATCTCTAGCTTTGAGACCCCACTCCCTCTAGCCTATTCCTTATTTTGGGTCACCCCCTTCGCCTTCCCTGTTACATCTCAGCTGCAGCCCTGCCCCCTGTGGGGCCTCTGAGCCCTGTCCCCCACTGGGTTCCCTGCTCTGTCCCTCTTTCTGTCCTCAGCCCCCTCCCGCCCTTCCCCCTCTTGAGGCTGTAATATCCGTTTCACGATTTGGGGGCTGAGTTGCTATAACAACAGACGGCGATGATTGTGTTGTGAAGAGCAGCTCGCTCCTGTGCCGCCTGCCTCCCGTGCTGCCTCCATCCCCACAGCTTGGTCGGTTCTCCTCCCCACCCCACCCCCAGCCCCAGCCTGGCTTCTTCCAGTGTGTGTATATGAGTGTGTATGCCCAGGTCTGCCCCACCTGGGATGTGACGTGTGCCTGTCTTTTCATGGTTGCACGTGTATGAATTTGGTGTCTGAGCTTCACATGTGTGCGTGTATGCATGTGTGCATGTGTGTGTATCAACATGCACGCGGTATTTGCTGTGTTTCTGCTCCCCTGTGTTGTCCCCACTGGCCTGTCCACATGGGGGAAGGGCGTGTGCTCAGCACATCACTTGAGTGTGCACACTGGGTGGGTGCCTGTGTGTGTGGGGTGTCAGTATGCGTGTGGGTGTGTCCCAAAGTGGTGGGCCCCAACTGCATTGGTAGTCTGGACCTTCGACCTTGTAGGAGAGATATTACTGTAGGGGGAGGGGCAGGGAGGTGTGGCAGTTGCCAGGTGACCTTTCCTGCCCTTGATGGGCAAAGCTGGGGGTGGGGACAGGAGACCAGTGCTCACTCTCACCTCCCTCCCTGCCCAGGCTCATCTCTAGGGGTCTGAGAGTCAGTCTGAGTCACTGCACATGTCTATCTGTCTGCCCATATATGCCCTGGTGCCTGGACAGACTGTGTGTGTGTGAGACTGTGATGAGGCTGCAGGAAGAGGAGCAGTGGAGGACGGGCAGGGCAGTGGGCTGTGGGGTCAGAGAAGCAATTTCACATCCACAGGCCCTGACTCAGCAGTTCCCATTCTCTGGCTCCTCCAGTGGCCTTGATGAGGATGACCTGAGGGTCCTTGCAAGGTCAGAGTGGGCCCCAAGCCTGGGACCTGGCTCAGGGATCTCCCTTTCCAACCGCTAGGAAACACCCCTTACAGCCTAGGTGCCCCTCTCAGCCTCTCACAGGATGGGGAAGGACGTTCCTTCTGGGGGTTGGGGTCCACATTCATCCACTGAGTAATTGACCACTCTCTGCAAAGTGCCTCAGGGAGACAGGATGACCCTGTGGGCAGGTCCTGTGTGCACCCGTTCTCCTGGGTATGTATTTGCCTCTGAGTGTGTAGGTATCTGTGTGCACAAGTGTGTATGTGTGTTTTGGGGCAAGTATGTGCTTCTTACAATGGTAGGGCATTTCTGCAGGTGTGCCTGTGTGTCTCTTTGGGAGTGTTTGTGTACACAGGAGTGCAGGGTTGTGAGTGTGCCCTCATGTGCATATGTATGCATTAGTGGTTGAATGTGAGTGTCTTTGCATGTTGCCTCTGGCTAAGGAAGTGCCAACTACTACCAGCTGTGCAGATCAGAGACCTGCAACAGAAATCAGGGTCCTGGAGGGAGCTGGCAGAAGAGACTGACGCGTGCACACACACACACGCACACACACACACACACACACACTCATTCACTCACTCACTCATACACACACCGCCTCCTTCAGAAGCCCAGTGTCCAACTTTGTGGTACACACACTAGGTGCCAGGTCCACCTTGCATTGGCTGAATGAGTGAAGGGGTATCTTCCTCCCCCCACACTCATACACATGCACAGTGATGTAGACGCCTTTATAGGGAAGACCCGCACCCCAATATCACACTCACTCTGAAACTCATGATTGTGGGGAGGAGAACAGAGAAGGGGGATGCTGTCAGCTTCCCTCAGTGACCAGGAATTTGCAGCCGTAACCTTACCCGCAAACCTACTCCTACCCCAGTTCAGGGTTCCAGGCAGGACTGAGAGTCTGGCTTCAAACTCTGGGATTCCTGCGAGGCAGGGCTGGGAACCCCCAAACCCTTAGGTCTACCCCCACCCCCCATCGCTTCCTTTCCCTCCCCCACCACTTCCATCCTTATCCCAGCAAAGTCCCTCCCTTCTCAGTTCTGGTGGCTCCAATCCAGGGGGCCCTCAGGCGGTGAGAGGCAGGGTACCGGCTGGAAAAAGCCCCCAGTGGCCGTGGACAGGGTCCTCCCTCTCTAGGCTCCTCGCAGTCCGGGCCCACGCCTGGACGTAGCCAGCAGAGGGCGCTGCGGCCCGGGCCCCGAACCGGTCCTGCTCCCTCGGTGCCCCAAGTCGGGGTCCACAGCCTCTCCTTCAGCTTGTCACAGCCCTGGGCGCTGGCACACAGACCCGCCGGCCGGGGAGTGCGGAACCCGAGGGCCCAATTCAATGGGAGAGGGGCTAGGGCGCCTGGGTTCCAGGAAAAGGCACTGAAGCTGGGTTGGGGGTCTGCCTAGTTGGCGGCCCGGGCGCCCGGGCTAAGGACCTCGACAGGCGGGGAAGAGCTCGGATGCCTTGGGGCAGGGACGCCTGGGTCCCGCGGAGGGGAGGGAGGTGGGTTTGTGGAGCAGCGGGCCTGGCGGCTTCTGCGCCTTTGCATTGGCTGCGCCGCTCGTCCGTTAGCGCAGCGTGGCCCAATGCGCGCGTCGGGGGGGCGGGCACTGGTGCCGATGCTGCCGTCAGTCGGTGTTGCAGGGATGCGGCGGCGGGAGCAGCCGCCCTGACTCGCGGAGCATCCTCCTCGGAGCGCACCGCGGCGGGGCGGGCGGGCGGGGACGCGTTGGGGAGCGATAGAGGCGCGAGGCGGCCGACACCGCTGGCTCCGGCTCTGCCACTCGCCGGACACGGGGCGGCCCCGGGGCTCTGATCCCCACCCTCCAGCTCCTGGTGCCCC
>NW_007726956.1:93876-103587 GCF_000696425.1 Galeopterus variegatus
GGCGGGGGCGCCGCACTGAGAGGTCTGGCTGGGTGACAGAGAGGAGGCGAAGCTGCTGGGCGGGGTGTGGGTGGGGGGTGTTGGGGGTCGGAGGCTCCCTGTGGAAGGGGCACTGGCCCCGAGCTGGGGCGAATGGAGGGGATAGGAGGGAGGGTCGTTGGGGGGAAGGGATGGGGAGAGGAGGAGGGGCATCCAGAGGGCTGTCAGGGGGGTTCTGAAGGGGGGGTCCCCAGTCTGTGCTAGCCCCAGGGGCTGCAAACAGTGCTGGGTCAGAGGGGTTGGAGAGCTCTTGTGCTCTGAGGGTCTGCAGGGGAGGAACCAGCGAGGAACTGGACTTCGTGGGAGGAGGAGACGGGGCTGGAGAGGAGAGAAGAGAGAAGTGGAGAGCAAAGGAGCAGGGGCCAGGCCAAGGGCTTCCTGCTGGGGGGAACCACGGAGGACCAGTCTTTCCTGGGGGATGGGAGCCAAGGGGAGACGAGGTTATTGGGAGGGAGCAGAAGGGAAGGTGCCAAGGTGTTCGAGGCAGAGATGGGTCTGTGCTGGTGGAGAGCTGGGAAGATGGGGGGCCTGAGGGAGAGGAGCGGAAGCTTGCGGGGGGGTGGGGGAAGGCTGGGGGTTATAAAAGAGGGAGACTGGGAAATCAGTAGGAGGGGGCTTGTGCTGAGGTGGGAATGTGCTGGGGGTGGCGACAGGGTTCTGGTCAGAGAGTGCTGCAGGGGGAGAGAAAGCTGCAGGGCCCTGGGCTTGCTCCCCCACCCCTAAAGAGGAGGGGACATTTCTCATGTCCCAGCCTCTTCCCCCAGCTGAAGGATGGGTCTGTCCTGGGTTCTTTGGGCTGGGGCATGAGCCCTTGAACCCTTGATGGGCTCTTGGAGGCACAATTGGCTTTCGGGGGCTGTTGTCTCCTTTATTCTCACTCCCTTCCTGAATCCTGGGAGAGGATATTTGGTGCCTCATTGAACCAGCAAAGGCTAGGAGGGGGCTGTTTCTTGGTGCCTGGAGGTGAAGGGGGAGGCTGTCCAGACCTGGAGTGATGAAATAAATCTTATGGGGTGGGTCTTGGGCCTCCAGTCCTCTTGACTGCCTTGGGGGCTTCTGTACACCCTCATTTTCATATGTGTTCCGGGGTGGGGTGGGTAAAGACCTTCCATTCATTCCTGCCTCTGCCTCTTGTCCACCTTCCCAGTGTCTGCGCGTTCCTTTTGGAGGAGGGTGGACTTTACGGTTTTACGTTCTCTGTCTCCTGCCAGAGGAGAAACAGAGAAGGGAGAAGGAAGAAAGAAAGAGAGGAGGGAGGTTGGCTGGTCTATTAAATGTGAGGCCTTCTGTTTTGTGGGTGCTTCATCTGCTGAGGTCCCTAACTCCTCCTGCTTCCAGGGATGGCTGCAGGGATGCTGGCATCCAAGGCTCACTGGATCTTTTCAGGGGCAGGGGAGAAGGGTCTATCTGGGGGGCCCTTTATTCCTGCTAGAGGAAGTGTTCTCAGCCCCATTCTGTCCTTAGGTCCACAGGGGTGGGTGGGACTGACCACAGGCAGTGGCTGCTGAGGTGTTCTCGTCAGGAGCCTGGGCCTCTCCTGGCTTCTTGGCCTGGGTTGAATCCAGAAGATGACAGACTCCTGAGAGGAGGGGGCTCGGTTCCAGAGGGGATGTAGGGGATCTCTCTTCCCTTCCAGGCTCTTGGTCTCTCCCCAGGTCCAGCTGCTCCCTCCTGCCCACCCTTGCCAGTGACACAGACACCCTGACACTGATACACACGCTCGGTGGCATCCACGCAGACACACACCTACACAGGCACACACACCTGCGTACACAATACACCTCCCGGCAGCACACCGCCCACACTCCCCGCCCAGAGAGACTGCCACCTCGTTGCCTGCTTCAGAGACCTCCTCCAGACTCCCTGTTTTCGTGTACATGACACACACATGGCCCCTCTGTGCCCCCAGAGCCTCCAGCATGGCACTGCCAGCCCTCCACCTCAGACGCACACAGCCCCCCATCCAACCACTTACCTCCCCAGGCTCGCAGGCATCTCAGGCACACCTGCGCTCCTTCCATACGCTTCTTCACTCCCTGGGACACACCCTCCCCTGCACACACACCAGCACTCCCAGGTATACACACCCACACATGCTCATCCTCCCAGACACACCAGCCCTACTCCCCCAGCACATCCTTAAGTACCATGCGCTTGTCTGGGTCCTAAGCACTCTGCCCCAGGCCCGTGTGTATGTGCACACTCACACACATGCACGCCAACACACCCTTTTGTGCCTTGGCTCACTCCCTTATCCTCTCTCCCACTTTCACTCTCTCTCTCTCTCTCTCTCTCTTATCTTTGTATCCTCAGAAAGCCTTCAAACCCCAGGCCCTCCTACCCCTCCTGACCATGATACCATCCCTGTGGGTCTAGCCCAGTGCTCAGGCTCATCTGGCCTCCCTCAGAACCTTCCCATTTCTAGGCGCCCTCATCCCCAACATTAATCCTCACATAAAGGGTCCCCTACAGGGCCCTACATTTTGCAGGAGACACACTGTCCATTCATTTGCAGCTCCTGGGCTCAGCCCCCACAGGGATGCCCCGATTGTGTGTCCTCATATGCCACCCACCCTGCTGCTCCATGTTGGTGCAGCTCCCCTTCCTGCTGGCCCCTTCCACACTGACAGGCCCGTGACTCTCCCAGACTCATTCAACAAATAATCTGGCGCACACCTTCCCGTGTGTGCATGGCATGTTGCCGTTTACAAAGCTGTTCTCCCTCTGCCACCACTGCCGTGTAACACGGTGGGGTGAGGGTGAGGTTGCATGGACTCAGTTATGCCCCTCAGTGAGCCTCAGTTTCCTCATCTGTAAAATGGGGGTCCTCATACCTACCTCACGAGGATGTTACCAGGACTGGATGAAATGATTATGATGGCAATGATAATAACAACAGCAACTATATTATTGTGTACCTACTGTGTGCCTGGCTCTGTGCTAAGCACTCTGTGAACTTTATTTATCTGACATGTTTGTCAGGCACATAGCAGATCCTCAGTAAATGGTAGCCATTTCTATCATCATTATCATAACCTGTTCTACACACACACACACACACACACACACACACACACACACACACACACACCTATCATGGGTACCTTTAGGAACATTCCCAGACACCTCATACTCACAAGACTGTCCCTGGAAACCACCTGTCCCCTCTGTATCACTGGAGTGCCCCTACCCAGGTCATCATGCCCCAGCTGTGCACAGCACAGGGAAACTTGGTGCTCATCCCCCCCACCTACCCCCATGGTCCCACACACCTGTGCTCCAGCCCCCACTCCACTGAATCATTCCGTCACATCTCCGTCCCCAGCCCACCCACTTCCTCAGCCCCACATGCCCCAGCTGCCACTCCTTGTGCCCAACCCCCTTCATGCTTCTCTCCAAGTACACAGACACCTGCTCAGAGGGACCTGCAAACACCCATGCACTCCCAGCCCATGCTGGAATGGGACTCCCACTTGTCTTCAGACTTATTCCTTCCTTCTCTTATCTTCCTAGGCTGGACAAGGTGCCCAGTAGAGTGGAGCAGAGCACAGGGGAATTAGGGGTTAGACAGAACCAAATCTGAGTCTGAACTCTGCCACTTATGAGCTGTGTGACCTTGGGCGGGTGCCTTCTCCCCTTTGTGTCAGTTTCCTCATCTGTAAAAGGGGGCAGCGATAATACCTGCCTTGCTTACTTCCCTCACCAGGCCCTGGAGAGGATCAAAGGAAACATTAGGCACATGTAGTTCTGCAGACTGTAAAAGGCTAAGTTGAGGAGTTTTAAAAGTAATCATTAATACAACACACACTTTTTCACACTTCAGTCTATGCTAGGAACTGTACTCAGCACTTTACATATATTAATTCTAATTTTGGAAACACTACTATTATCTCTATTTTACACATAAGGAAACTGAAGCACACAGAGGCTAAGTAGCTTACCAAGGGTCACACAGCTAGATAGCGTAGAGCTGGCATTTGAACCCAGGCTCCAGTGCCAACACTGCACTATCTTGTTTTTGCCCTCTGCTGAGGTTGTGTCTGGGTGTGCACATGCCTGGGGTCTTCCCTTGTCTCTGCCAGGTCATCAGGGCTGTAAGAAAGGAGCAGGAAGGGGAAGTAGGAACTGTTGGCAGGTTGCCAATCCTGCTTGAGGTTTCAGTGGGGAGAGGGGACCCTCCAGGATACATTCTGCACCTGAAAGGGACCTCAGGGGTCAAGCAGTCTGATGTCCTTCTCCAAGATGATTCAAGAACCCCCTTCTGAGCATCGCTGAGCAGTAGTCATCTGCCTCAGCTCGCACACCTCCACAGACGGGGAACTCACCACCCCCCCGGAGCCAGCCTACTCCACTGTTGGGTGATTTGGATTGCCAGCAAGTTTCTCTTTAGCTTGAGCCAAAATCTCCCCCCCATAACACGCACTTCTCCCACCTGTCCACGGGCTGCCTTCTGGGGCCACCAGAATGTGTGTAAACCCAGCTCTTCCTCCCTGGAGCCTGGGGGAGGCCCCTGCTGTCTCACTCCCAGCTGGCATGAGAGGATGCTGGCGTGAGGAAAGGAGAGCCAGAGGGAGGCTGGCATTCCCGTGGCTGGAGTGGTGTGCATGTGTGTGTGTGTGTGTGCGCGCGCACGTGCGTGTGCGCTGTGGGCATGGCCAGAAAGGCAGTGTGGATGCTGTCAGAGGGCCCCTGGCAAGGGGTTCTGTAGGGTGGGCACAGACTATCTCACCACAAAATCTGCACTCATTTGTTCAATTTACACTGGTGGTGTGAAGGCTGAGGTCTTTGGTCAGGCAGGAAAGCCAGGTCTGGATCAGCAGGTACAGTGGGAAGCATCTAGAATGGAAGGCCAGTCACCTTGGCCTTCTGTGTGATCCCAGGTTAGTCACTGCCCCTCTCTGGGACTCAGTTTCCACCTCAGAAAAAATGAGGGGGATGAGCTCCATGAGCTCTGAGGCCCCTGTCTTTCCCTCTCAGGTCAGAGGCTGGGGCATCTATAGAGGACAGTGTTCCCAGTGAAGGCCAGATGAGAGGAGGGTGGGTTCTGATCACCAGACACTGCCCCACAGCCTTTTGACAGTGTAGGGTAAAGGCCATAGACTATGGAGCCAGCAGACCCCTTACCTACACCATGACATCAGGCAAGTGAATTCGTTGTTCTAAGCTCAGTTTCCTTGTCTGTAAGATGGGGTGACAAAACTACCTCCTCAAACCCAGAGCATTAAATAAGACAGTGCACATGTGGGCTCAGCCTGGTGCCTGATGCAAAGTGGTGAGTCCAAAAATTGCAGCCAGATGCCACAGTGCCACTGGCCTGGCAGTGGGAAAATGAGGAGGAAGCTGTCTGGCTTAGGAGGACCCAAGAAGAGTTGCAGGGAGAGGGTACAGTGGGGGAGGGAGCAGGCAGAGGTCCCAAGGGCACCCTAGTCACCCCAACTCCCACCCCCTCCAGCTCTCTCACCATTGGTGCAAGGCTGCAGAGTCCATCTGTTGGTAGCGGGTGCTAGGGTGCTGACTTGGGTGCAGAATCCCAGGGTTACCTGGGAGAGGTCATCTCCCCAGGGGAGTGGTGGCTCTGGGCCAACAGTGGTTGGCAACGTGCACTGCACTGACGTCAGTGAGCAGGCAGGGTACCCCGGGGCCACTCTGGCCAGTGTCCCTGCACTAGCAATGGGCACCAGAAAAGGAAAGTGGGTCTTGGGAGACAGTGCCTGAACCCTGTGGGTGCAGAGGGGCTTCTGCTGCACTGCCTGAGCCCAGGGGAGGGGCTGTCGCCTTGTGCATCTCCAGGGGACACCATTTACTTGATATAGCTGTGCGAGGCAATGGCCCCGGCCAAGGGGAGGAGATCTCTGGAGGCCGGGGGTTGTTGCTGAGGCCAGAGAGCTGAGTACCAGGAACTGAGGCAGGACAGAGCATCCTAGGTCAGCAGGAAGTCCGTGCATCCTGGGAGAAGGGTGGGTTGCAGCCTGGGGCAGCAGAAGCCTGGTCCTGGGGCAGGGTGAAGCTGAAGGGAGGGGAAGGAGCAGTGAAGAGAAGCAGGTTTCTTGGGCACTGTAGGGTGGGGTGGGGCAGAAAGGACCCAGGTGTCCGCTTAGCTCACATGCCTCTGGGGACTATCTCTGCCTCATAAACCTGAAGCTGCCCTTAGGGCCCCTGGGTCCCAGGAGAGAGGACTCAGGGAGGGCTGGGGCTTCCTCCTGGTCATCCCTGCAGCCCCCATGCCCCGGCACCGCGCCAGGCTGGCCTGTGCTGCAGAGCTGCAGGCTGTGGGGAGAATGAGTAATGAGCCTTGAGGGGCCGCAGGAACAGACCCTGCCCTTGCCCCTCCCTGGAGGCGCTGCACACACCCAGCCTCTGCCCCCACAGCTGGCTCACAGACATGTGCCTGCCCACGGCACCCCATGGGGGGCCAGGCAGATCAGTAGAGTCACCCCCTCCTGGGCTCTCACCCACCTTACATACCTCCCTCCCCCAATTGGCTTTCAGGACCAGGTGTTGGCCTCCCAACCTCTGGAGGCCTCCCCAACATCCTTCACTCTGTCTGTCCTCCTCCACCTTCCCAAACGGAGGGAGAGCTTGCCCCTGGGCTTTTCCACAAGAATCCTTCTGCCATCTGCCTAGAGGGTGGGGGATGTGAGGATGACAGGGGGCTGCACTGGGGGTGGGGCAGGGAAAAGAATCCCCTCCCCTCCTGAGCTTGGGGGTGAGTGGCCGGCAGCATGAAATCCTATTCCCTCTGCCAGCGCATCTGCCTAGAGGGTGGGGGATGTGAGGATGACAGGGGGCTGCACTGGGGGTGGGGCAGGGTAAAGAATCCCCTCCCCTCCTGAGCTTGGGGGTGAGTGGCCGGCAGCATGAAATCCTATTCCCTCTGCCAGCAGAAATCAATAGCTAATTAATTCCCTCCCCCAAATAGTGTCCAGTGGTTGGGGTGGGGGCTGGGAGAGAGGCAGTCAGAGGCTAGACTAGACTGAGATTGAGACCCCAGCAGGGAGGGTGGGAGGATCGTCACTCTTCTGGCCACAAGACCTGTGCCTCTGCTGGGGGTCTCTGGCTGTCCCTTCTGGAGAAGAGTGGGAGCTTTGTCCTCTCCCTCCCCCAAACCTGAGGGACCCCCTTCTCTGCCCTGGGCTGGGGGTGCATGTGTGTGTGTGAGTAGGGTGAGGGCGTCAATCAGGCTGGGAGCAGGTGCTGCATTTAATTTGATTGGCTAATTAGCCCTCGCATGTTAATTATCTCCATTACCCAATGAGGAGAGGCAGTGGCAAGGCTATATATAACCCCTACAGTGTTTGTAGGGAGTGGGGGCTGTGTGCCCAGATTGCTTCCACCCTGCCTGGGAAGGGACAGCCCTTTGAGGGGCACTGGGGCAGGACAGTTGGGTCCCCAGTGGAGTCTGTAGGTTTGGGAGGGCAGCAGTCAGAAGGAGCTAGATGGAAGGAGCTGAGGGCTGGCCTTTGCGGGTCTCTTGGAGATGGCTCCCCAAACACTACTGATGGCCTTCTGAGGCCTTCTTTGCCCCATCTTCCTCCTCACACATGTAACTCCAACCAACCCTGTCCTCCTGTGACTCTCTGCAAGGGTGGGGCATGGAGTCAAACCTCACCGCCTCTCACTATGGTCTCTCACCCCCTCACTATGGTCTTTTAGGGGGACTTCCTCTCCTTTCATTCCCCAGCTTCCTCCCACATAGCTCTCTAGCTCCATACCCCACTCCTGCAACCTCTTCCCTCTCCAGGTCAGCCCTCTTCTCTTCTTTGGGTTCCCACCTCTCTGAGCTACACCTGTGGCTGTCCTGCCCTTCATCTCTTTCATGGGGATGCTGGAGTGGAACAGACTTGGATCTGAGTCCCAGTTCCCTGCTGCTGGCTGTGTGACCTTGGACAAGTCCCCAGGCATCTTTACTCTCTACATGGGTTTTCCAGTGGTTAATGGGAATAATGGGACTTCTCAGAGTGATTAAGTAAAATGACATGTGTAAAAATGCCCAGCATCCAGGGCCTTGACAAATGCTGTTTGGAATTTAATTTTCTCTGTCTTCTCTTTCTTTTCTCCCCATCAGGCTACTTTCTCCTCCATTACTCTTCCATCTCTGTCACTTTTCATGTGTTTCCGCTCTTTCTTCTTCCCCCTTCCCCAATCTTTCCCTGTCTCTTCCTAAACTCCAGCCCCTCCTTGCTTCTCTCCCAGGCTTCTCCCCACCTCCTTCCCTCCCTCCCTCCCCAAAATAAAACCAATGCAATATTCAGGAGGGTTGTTGGATATAAATAATTACGACTGGGAGTTTAACGAGATGCAAATTCCCCTCCCCAGCGTGGGGTATAAATTGCTCTCTGACAGCCCGTTACAAGGGTAATCATTTCAGAAAGGCAATTTTATGCAAATGAGCCTGCCTACCTCCTGGTGGCTCCCCCAGTCCTGGGTTGGGGGGTGGGAGGAACTGAGAGATAAAGAGAACCTAGGAAGTAGGGACCAGTCCTGAGGCCGAGGACTGGGAGCTGGAGGTTGAAGGTGACAGACAGTTTAGCTTCAGGAAGAACGTGGGCTGGTGAGCAGTAAGGTTGGGGCCTAACAAGGGGTGAGTGTGGTGTGGGGGTTATCGGAGACACAGAATTGGGTGTCTGTGTCCTTGCATGGATGGAGAGGGCTTGGGGCCTGGATACCTAGGTCCTGGCTGGCTTCTCTCTCTTGCCCCCTTCCCAGCCTGGTTACTCTGCAATACCATTGACAAATTGGCATTTAATTAATCCCAATGAATTATTTAGCAACTTCATTATCCAGCATCAAGAGCTGATGAGAGGGAGAGTGTGAGCAGGAGCCGTGCCTGGAGAAGGGGGCCACGCATAAGTTTGGGCGGCTCAGAGAAGGGTCTGGGGTCACTAGCTGGAGGAGAGTTTCTAGACCTCACCCCAGGAGCTAGCCTCGGTGCTGACGACAGGGTCCTTTGAGAGTGTGAGGACAAGGGCGGCTGCGCTGGGCTCCTACTAGACTCTGACATATCACCTCCCCAACTGTCCATATGTCAAACCTATAATGCCCCTAGTGAGTGCCATCTCTTCCCCGATGTTGAGCCACCAGTACTCGTCTATGGTGGCGTCTCTTGCCTCGCGACCCTCTCCAGGTCAGTGGTGCTCCTCAAGTCCTAAAGGGAAACAGTTGGGCACTTGCTGGTATGAGGGGGTAGCCAGACACCGACCGGTCCCCGGTCCTCCGAGCCCCTCATTAACCCGGAGGGGTCCTCGGTTGAGGGCGGTGGGCGTCGGGAGACTGGCACGACGGCGGTGCGAGGGCGGGTGAGGTAAAGTGGGGATGGCGAGGCTGCGACTGCAGCCGCCAGGAGGGCGGGAACCGCGTGTTTCTTTCTCACCACAGAATCGGCCCCTTCTAGAAGGAAGCATGAGGGAGCGGGTGGCTGAGGCTTCTCGGGCTCCCGATTAGGAGCTGACGGCTTTGGTGAGGGGCAAAATGACTGCGGAGAGACTGGGAGCGGAGGCTTCCGTTTTATTTTATTTATTTTATTTATTTATTTTTATTTATTTATTTTTTAAAAGATGACCGGCAAGGAGATCTTGACCCTTGACTTGGTGTTGTCAGCACCACGCTCACCCAGTGAGCAACCGGCCATGCCTATGTGGGATCCGAACCCGTGGCCTTGGTGTTATCAGCACC
>NW_007726956.1:103630-164729 GCF_000696425.1 Galeopterus variegatus
GAGCGGGTGGCTGAGGCTTCTCGGGCTCCCGATTAGGAGCTGACGGCTTTGGTGAGGGGCAAAATGACTGCGGAGAGACTGGGAGCGGAGGCTTCCGTTTTATTTTATTTATTTTATTTATTTTTATTTATTTATTTTTTAAAAGATGACCGGCAAGGAGATCTTGACCCTTGACTCGGTGTTGTCAGCACCACGCTCACCCAGTGAGCAACCGGCCATGCCTATGTGGGATCCGAACCCGTGGCCTTGGTGTTATCAGCACCACACTCTCCCGAGTGAGCCACAGGCCGGCCCCAGAGGAGGCTTCCGTTTTAACCGTCGGAACCCCTGAGACCGTGGCCTTGGTGTTATCAGCACCGCACTCTCCCGAGTGAGCCACAGGCCGGCCCCAGAGGAGGCTTCCGTTTTAACCGTCGGAACCCCTGAGGCCGTGGGGTTTGGGTGGGACACTACTGGGCTGTGCAGGGGTTGGTAGGACTCTGGGATATGGACAGAAGCATGGAAAGGGGACATGAAGGGAGGGAGGGAGGGGTTCCGCTAGCACCCCAGCTGCAGAGGCGGAGTGTCTGGCGGAGAGAGTGAAGTGAGCGGACAAGGTCGTCAGGTTGAGCCGGGCTGGGCTGTGGTTTTAGTAGGGATGAGGGGACGGAGGGACTGTGGTCTGGCTGGACAGTGAGGAGAGGCTCCCCCATCAGTCTGGGGGCAGGGCATGTGCATGCCTTGTCCCTGGCAGCCCTGTTGACAGCGGACGTGTGCAGTCAGACATGCTTTCCTTCCCCAGCACCTCTGGAGGTCGTGGGGCACTCAGCAGTTGCGTGTGTATGTGTGTGTGTCTACCCTCTGAGAAGCAGAGTCTTTTGGGGAGTGTGTGCGTGTGCCCTTGTGTGCGCACAAACTAGTGTGGTCCTGGGACTGCTTTGGGGAGGGGTGTCCTTGTGGCTGTGTGCATGTGGAAGCCACAGAGGAGCCGGGTCTGCAGGTGTGGCCCTGGGTATGGGAAGCCTGTGCTTGGGACAGTATCTTGATTGTGTCTCTGTAGTTGTGGTAGATGAATACATAAGGAACGTTTCTGGATTGTTTTTGTGGGATTATTCTTACAAGGTTGTGGGATGTATCTTCAGGAACTGTGTGTATTAAGTTAATCTGACACCTTCTCGCCTTTTCTTCAAGAGCTCAGGTGCTCCTTAAACTGTGAAATTGTGTGTTTGTGTGTGTTTGCCTGCATGCAGAGGCCCGCGTGTCTGGCAGTGTGTATTTTATGAGTGAATGGGCCTGTTTAAATAGTAATGTTTATAGATAGGAGTCCAGAGCCTAGTGGAGAGAATAGCACACAAGTGTAAAGTGGATACCCATGTGCATGTGTTTCAGTGTGAGACCTAGTAAGACACCTGGAATCTATGAGGAATCTTTTTTTCCAGGACCTTAACTTGATTCTCCGGTTCCTATGATCCCTTCCCCCAAACCTTCCTAAGAAAATAAGATGAACCACCCCTGTAATTTGATGGAAGGGAAGTTTGAGTCACGGAGGGATTATGGTAACTGGTCCATGGTCTCACTGTGGCTGAATTGGGCCTGGGTGTGTGAAAAATGCAGCCATAGGTACCCTGGTAAACCAGAGCCCTTGTATCCATTCCCTGAAGGGATTCACTGGCCAGAGGTTCCCAGTGAGCCAAACGAGGTCTGTGCTTCTGAATGTGGGTTGTGCAGTTGTGTGTCTAGGATGTGTGTGAGTAACTGTGTGTGAGAAGGATGTTTGTGTGTATCATACTGGTGTCCTGGGTGTGGATCAGATGAATGTTTGTTTCAGCTGTGTGGAGCTGTGAGAAATGGCTGTGTATGTGTATCTGACCCATTGTGTGTATGTGTGTTTGTGTGTGTGTGTGTGTGTGTGTGTGATTCATGTAAAAAGGGAAGTGAGATATTAGGAGGTGGGGGTGTGATGGCTGGTAGGGACAGGGTTGCCTGTGTGTAAGTGGTGTGTGTGTGTGTGTATGCGTGTGGTATCTGTTGAGAGAGCAGTGCTTCCCCTGTGATAAAAGGGCACGGTTGTGTCTTTATTCATTTCTGTATTCCCTGCATTTAATCTAGTACCAGGCTCTTAGTGGGTGTTTGATAAAGATTTGTGAAATGAATGAAGAGATATTAATAAGTATTTAAGATAATAAAGGCTTGGAGTAAGGCTGCATGTGTATATAAAAATACGTATATTTTCAGTTCTATATTGTGGGTAGGCAGGGGGTTGTAGACACTGGTTGCAAATGGAGATGGCAGGCACAATGACAACCCTACTGATGCCTCTGCTTCCTCTCCCCACCCAGCAACCTCATTCCTTCTCCTTATATTTGTTCCCTATTTCCTAGACAGCTTTTGTAATATGCTATGCTCATTATACTTCTCCTAGTATTTTCTCATCCAGCTGAGAAGGAAAGGCATGGGTTCCTGCTGTTGGGTATTGGGGTGGGTGTGGAAGATTTTAAGGGGAAAAGGCCTGACTCCTGATCTCTGAGACAGTTCTCAGGGCCAGAGTCCCCAAGCTTATGTGGAAGTCATAGTCACTTCATTATTACCTGGTTTGAGTAGTTCCCAACTTTTTCTGAGATTGAGGACATTTTTAAAAATCAGTAAACCATTGGGCTGGCCCGGTGGCGCACTCGGTAGAGTGCGGCGCTTGGGAGTGTGGTGGCGCTCCCGCCGAGGGTTCGGATCCCATATAGAGACCGGTACGCTCACTGGTTGAGTGCGGTGCTGGCGCAACACCGAGGGTTGCGATCCCGTTACCGGTCACGAAAAAAGACAAAAAAAAGGAAAAAAAAAAAAATCGGTAAACCATAGTACCTCTTTGGAAGTAGTTATTATTTTTATATCTGTTTATTGTGAAAATAAATGACTCAATGCTACCATGAATTCAGAAAAGCTTTTAGATGACATTGATGTTATATTTGCTGTTGTGGTTAATAAAATATACATTAGAATAATAGTTTTAGCTTTATATACAAGACGTACTAATCTGCTTTCAGATGTTTGGTGTGCATATGGATTTGTGGATCATTTGGAATCCTCCCTGCCTTCCTGGAGTCTGGGTTTACCCATAGACTGAGAACCTCCAGGCTAGCAAATTTACTTTGTTTCTCTTTAGGATCAGACCACACGTAATTGAAGACAGAGCTAAGTGTGAGTGGCTGAGAGTCTGTGTACTGTTGCTGATTATCTGCCAAAGCTGGGATAGAGTAGACTGAGATTTTGCAGTGGTTTGCCTGTCAATGCTTCCTCATGTCACCCATGTGTGTGGAAAAGGGCTGAAAGGTGATCACGGAAGAAGGGGTGTGCAGGTGTGTGTGAGAGACCTTGGATGGACAGAGTGGCAGGTGTATGTATACCTTGATCAGAAGAGAAATAGGAAACTAGTGGTAGTGCATGTGCTTGCTGGGAGGTAGACATACATGTCTCATGTCTGTGTGTTTTGTAAATTTGTTACTGATTTAATTCAACAGGTAGTTATTAAGGCCTCTTTTGTGAAAGGCCGTGTGTTGGGCTGCAGGGGAATCAGAGATGAATAAGATGTACTCTCTGCTCTGGGAGTTGACTGTTAATTGAGGAAGCAGATAAAAAAGCCATCCAATGTGTGGTTAAGAGAGCAGATTCTGCATCTAGACTGCCTGGGCAGTGACTTAAGCTCTCTCTGCCCCAGTTTCCTTATCCGTAAAATGGTACACAAAATCCCCAAGCTTATGTGGAAGTTATAGTCAGTTCATTATTATCTGGTTCGAGTGGTTCCCAACTTTTTCTGAGGTTGAGGACATTTTTAAAAGTCAGTAAATCACTGTACCCCTTCCAAAGTAGCTCTTTGGAAGTCATTATTATTTTTATATCTGTTTATTGTGAAAATAAATGACTCAATGCTACTGTGAATTCAGAAAAGCTTTTAGATGACTTTGATTTTATATTTGCTCTTGTGGTTGATAATACTGTGGAGGATAATAATAGTACCTACCTTATAGAGTTGTTGTGCGGATTAAATTAACTAATTCATGTAAAGTGCTTAGAACACTGCCTGGCACTTAGAAAATGCTTAATAAATAATAGCGAAAAAACCAACACAATAAAGTGTGATATATGTCCAGAGATGCAGTGAGGCAATGTAGTCTAGTGATTAAACCACAACTCCTGACTCAGATCTGGTTTTAAACCTCTCTTCTCTATTCACTAGGCCTGTGATATCAGGTGAGTACCTAACCTTTAGACTCATGTTTTTAATGTCTAAAATGGTGATAAACAAGCTTATCTCATAAGTTTGTGGTGAGAATTAAGTGAGTGTCTGGTACATAATTAGTGGTGAGTAAATGGCAGTTATTATTACAAAGTACTATTGGGGTTTCATGGAAGGGGACAGTTTACAAGTTGGGGAATTGGTAGTTTACAAAAGGCATGCTATTTTCCATTGGCCTTGGACATTGATTAGTAAGCTTGGTTTGGGGGAGGTCACTCCAAGCGAAGGAACTGGTAAGAACAAAGACATGGAAGGGGAGAAACGTATATCACATCTGTAGAGGAGCACCAAGGAGTATAGGGAAAAGAGTGGAATCTAAAGCAGGAGGAGCAGGTTGATTCCAGGTCTTGGAGATTTGGCTTAAATCATTTAATGCACATTTATTGGTTGCTGACTGAACGTAGTGTATTGACAAATGGAGGCACAAAAGTATTTTGAGCAGGTGTATGAGTAGGATAAGATCTGCATATAGGAAGCTGGGAATGAAGTGTGGAGGGATGATAGTTATGTGGTGGAGAAATCAGTTGGGAGATAGTTCAGGTAAGAGATATTGAGGCCCTGAACCTTGGTTGTCTTGGGGAGTAATAAGAAGGGTGGTGGTGGTGGTCATGGCAGCAGTGGCTGACAGCCATCACTGACAGGAAGCTGTAGGACTCTGCTTCTTGGATGTGGAGCAGGAGGAGAGGAGTCAGAGATGATGAGGTTTCAGGTTTACATGGTTGGAAGGATGGTGGAGGTGTGGAAGGAAAGGGGGATGTCAGGAAGGGGAACAGGTTTGGGACAATAGCCCATGCATGTGTTGAGCTGTGGTGCCCCTTGGCATTCCTAAACAGAGAAATCCAGGCAGCTGGAAATGTGAGACTAGAGCTCTGAGTTGAAGGTAGGGCTGCAGGTAGAGCTCTGGGAGCCACATGCACGGAGAGATAATGTTTGAAGCTCTGGGATCAGATGAAGTGGCCAAGGAGAGGTGAAGAGAATTAATTGAGCATAAGACTTCAGAAGACCATGTAGTTAGGAGGAGGAGGAAGAGGAGTAGCTGCAGACACAGCAAAGGAGCAGTTAGAACTCAAAGAGCTGGATCACACGGTCCAGTGAGGAGGGAGAGGGGACTCACAGATATTGAGCATTTTCTAGGTGTCTTGGATGATTTATCTCATTTAGCCATCATGATCACTCCATGAGAATAACTGTCACCATTTGACAGAGGGTCAAAGTGAGGCTTAGAGATATAAGATCTAGGATTTGAGCCCTGAGCTGATTCAAGAGCCTGGTGGTCCCATCCTGTCTCCATGCCGCCTCCAAAACGGAGAGCTGGTCAGTCCATTGATTATCTGTGTTTGGCTTATTGGGGCTACTTGGAGACAGTATTTCATCAGAAATCAATAACCATCCTGAATTTCGTGGGCCACAGCTTCTCTGTTAAGCCAGTGTGTGCTGAGGGCATTCTCCTGGTTGTTCAGTGCAGAGAGTGGGCAATGGAGATAGATCAGGAAAATCTCAGTGTTCTGGAGCCCTCAGGGAGGAACTCACCCTGGAGAGTGAGGGATTATCCCATTAAAGCACACAACTCACCAGCATTTAAAATATTTCAGATGGAAATCTCTCCAAAATATGTTACACACCTCTCTGTCTCCCTAAGCATAATATCTGGAATGTGATTTAACCTTTTCCTGATGACTCAGGGTGGTCGCGATTCCCCTTAAGCATTACACTAGATGGTCACAGTGGTTCCTTTATTGAGGTTTGTCCCTGCTTGAAATGATGGCTGACTGTAGTATTTTTGAGTTCTTATATTAGCTTTTTCTGATTTTTTCATCTCTGCCCTTAGGAGGAGTTGTCATGTAGCAACTGACAACTCTCTCTGTTGGTGTTCGTGAACTTAGAAATCAGCATTCCCGAACATGTTAGAATTGTGTGTAGTGACTAATTGAGTCACTGGTTAGAGCCTGAGAGGCTGTCCTATGAGAACATAACAGTTTTTAATGCCCAGGTGTTAGAGGTCTGTTTTGGCTGCTTAGAACTTTTTTCCCTTTTATGTTCTGGTCTTCATCACTGTCTTTGATAACAAATGTGCTGGAATCTTGAGTTCATGTTAGGCAAGGCAGACCATCTCTGTCCTCTGGTGGGGCAGTGGAGACCCATGTGTGTGAAAGTTGAGTATATGAGGTCACGTATGTCCTGACAGTTTCTGTGGGTAGACGTGGCTCCAGGCAGAATGGGATGGACTTCTCTAAGAGTGGTGCAGAGAGCAGCTGTTCTAAAACCCAGAGATGAGTTAGATACTCCCAAGTAAAGATGGCAGAATGATTAAGAGCATGGGCTGCCTGGGTTTGAATCCTGGCTTTGCTACTTGCTAGCTGTATGAACTTGAGCAATTGACTTACCCACATTGTTCTTCGATGTTCTACTCTGTAAAATGGAGTTGATAATGTTGTAAGGACCAAATGAATTAATACATGGAAATCCTTTACAATGTGCCAGGTACTATTCTAAGTGATCAATATGTGCTACAGTGGTTATTAACCCTGGTGGTCAGGGAAGGCTTCAAGGACAGGAAGACTTCCTGTCACTTAGAATACCTGAAACTGGATAATTTATAAGAAAATGAAATTTATTTCTTACAGTGTTGGAGGTTGAGAAATTCAAGGTTGAGGGAATAAATCTGGTGAGGGCCTTCTTCTTGGTAGGGACTCTGCAGAGCCCTGAGGCAGCACAGAGCACCATATGGTGAGGGGGCAAGAGTGGGTGCTAATGTGCTCACTTCGTCTCCTTATAAAGCTGCTAGTGCCACTCCTATAATAACCCATTAATCCATGAATGGATTAATCCATTCATGAGGGCAGAACCAATCACCTTTCAAAGGCCCTACCTTTCAAATACTATAGTTGGATTTCCCACCCTCTTAACACTATTACAATGGGTATCAAGCTTCAGCATGAGTTTTAGGGCACATTCAAATTATAGCAAGAGACTTGGCTAGATCTTGAAGGGTGACTGAGTGAGAGTTAGAGTCGTGGAAGGGAAAGGGCAGGGCTTTCCCTCCAGGTGGATAGTCTAAATGAGGACCTTAGGGGATGTGAGTTGAGTACGTCAGGGTGTGGTGAGGAAGCCAATTGGTTGTGCTTTGTGGGAGATAAAATCAGAACTGTAAATTAGTGATCACTAGAAGTCTTGACTTCTAGGCCAAGAATGTAGTCTACTGGAAGTTTTAAAGCCGGATAGATTTGGGTTCAAATTCTGACTCTCCCTAACCAGCAGTGTGACCTTGGACTAATTACTTCCACTCTCTGAGTCTTGGTTTCCTCATTTCGGAAAGACAGTAATTATAATATCATTGACAAGGTAATGGTGGTAGATGAATGAAACAGTGTGTGTAGAGAGCCAGGCACACTTTAAGTGCTCAGTATATGAGAAGTGTTATTTTATTATTCACTCAACAAACACAGGAATGCCTTTTTCTGAGTCAAGAACTGTGCAAGCAGCTGGATATAGAGAGATGAATTAGACATTGTCCTTGCTCTTGCATATTTCACAGGCCAGTCAGAAAGCCAACATGAAAACACAATTGTAATACTTATAGATTTGGTAAGTGAAATAGCAGTAGAATGTACATATCTAGAGCTGGCACAAAAGAGGATGATGAACTCTCCTATGTCCAGAACACAGATGGAAGTGTATGACCTGGGTCTTTTTATTATTATTATTATTATTATTATTTTATTTGTTTATTTTTTTTAAAAGATGACCGGTAAGGGGATCTTAACCCTTGACTTGGTGTTGTCAGCACCATGCTCTCCCAAGTGAGCCACGGGCCGGCCCTTGACCTGGGTCTTAAAGAGTCAACAGTTTCAGGCAGCTGTGGATGGAGAAGAGTGTTTCAAGCTCAGGGAGTCGTGTGTGCAGAAACATGGCATATTAGGGAAATTGGAAGAAGTTGGGTATGTCTGGAGCTTGGATTGTTGTGGGAAAGGAGGTTGTAGGGAGGCATGATCAATTTCAAGTGGACTTCCCTGAGAAGATTGAATTTTATTCTGTAGGTACTCAGAAACCTTGGAGTTTTTCAGCAGGATCATGATATGGTTGGACCACTTTGGCAGTTGTGGAGTATGAATTGCAGGTGAATAGACTGGATGTAGGGAGGGTCATCTTTTTTTTTTCCTTTTTGTCTTTTTTCGTGTCCGGCAACGGATCGCAACCCTCAGTGTCACGCCCGTACCGGACCGGGACCAGCCACGGGATCGCAACCCTCGGTGTTGCTCCCGCCCCTCGCTCAGCCAGTGAGCGGCCAGTCTGTATGTGGGATCCGAACCCTCGGCGGGAGCGCCACCGCGCTTCCCAAGTGGCGCACTATAGCAGTGTACCACCGGGCCGGCCCGGGAGGGTCATCTTAGAGGCTGATTAATGTTCCCAGGACAGGAACTGATGAGGCTTGGCCTGGGGGCAGTGCTGGTGGGGATGGAGGGAGGAAAAGGGCTTCTAGGAGTTTACTTTTGTGTTTTAGAAGGTGGAACCAATAGGACCTACCTTGTGATTAGTCAGAAAAGACAGCAAGGCTGCTCTCTCGGTGCCCAACCTGATCAGGGAATGCAGGTAGGAGGAGAGGGTTTGGGGTGGGAAGGGTTCTGAGGCCCACCTTGGACATGTTGAGGGTGAGAAGCCCATAAGATGCTTGGGGAGAGCCGCTCTGAAGGTGGGTGGGCACACAGGTTCAGAGCACAGGAGAGAGGATTGTACCAGAGCCACTGAAAAGTGCTGAGTGTGTGTGTTGATCACAGCAGTATTCAGTAAGGTGAACCCAGTACCTGTGCCCAGAGTGCCGGGCTGAGGGTGGGCTAAGAGACCAACCAGGAGGAGGCTATTGCAGGAGAGCAGGAGTGAGGGGTGAGGCTGTAGGCTGTGATGACCCTGGATTGCAGTGGACAAGGGCCAAGATGATTTTGTGCTCCTGGTTTGCTTCCTTTTCTGTACAGAGAAGATAGGTCCATCAACTCCATCAAGCTCCTTAGGGTTGCAATGAGGCTGACATGTGATGTCACATGTTGAGGGTCAACAAGGTGCCTGGCATGTGGTTAAATGGAATCTCTGGAGCTGGCAGTGTGGAGCATGTAGCAGGAGCTTAAGAAATGTTGGTTGAGGGCCGGCCCGGTAGCGCACTGCTATAGTGCACCGCTTGGGAAGTGCGGCGGCGCTCCCGCCGAGGGTTCGGATCCCACATACAGACCGGTTCCCGCTCACTGGCTGAGCGAGGCACAGGAGCAACGCCGAGGGCTGCGATCCCGTTGCCGGTACGGGGGCGACACTGAGGGTTGCGATCCGTTGCCGGACACGGAAAAAGACAAAAAAAAAAAGAAAGAAATGTTGGTTGAAAGTAGGCCTTTTGCTGAACACAGGGAGACACACTTGGTTGGGGGGTGGAGGTGATGATCATGACCTCAGTGATGGTGTTTGGATGTCAGAGAGCTGTCTGAGCAATCGTGAGGCAGACAGGTGGGGATGTACTCAGGGAAAAGGCTGGGGCTGCAAATACCAGTTTGGCCCTTAGCCACGAAAGTGAGACCGGAGAGAAGCAAGAGGAGTGTGGAGGGAAGGGGACCAAGTCTGGAGAGGCCTGTGATGGCAAGTGAGGGCAGAGGTGAATCAGCAGAAAGCAAAGCTCAGCAGAGGAGGAGAGGCCTGTTAGTCCCTAGGTGCTGCCTCTCAGAAGCCAGGAGCAAACCAAGCTTGGTCGTTTCACCTTCCTGAGCATAGCATGACGCACGTTTCTGGCAGTGGAAATACTTCTTGAAATATCTGCCATGTTGGATTATCTGGAAGTCACTGTGCCGACTTGTTTGCACAGGTGCTGGTGAGATGACTGTGCTGCTGACCAGAGCCTTAGCATGCTGGTGCCAAAGAAATCCAACACAGCAGTCCTCACAAGAGCCAAAGGGTTTTCCCAAGGGCCCCTTTCACTAGCCAGCTCTCCCTGTAAATGTAATGTGGTTCCATTTATTTAAGAAAATCATTGAATATGCTGCTTTTGGGGATGCGATATCAGGTAAAAGAAGTTCAGTGTTGTATAGAAGTGTGCAACACATGTAGACATGTAAAGGCTTGTGTGTATAGGTTTAGGAAATGGGAGATAGATACATACATACGTAGAAGGGAGATGTGTTCACTGTAGGGCGTGTGTCTTTAGCCACCGGAGGGAGTGTGGGTGGTGACAGTGAGTGTGTGCATCTAGTATTATGTATTAGATCACTCTGCAGGTATTCGTGTTTGCATTCAGCCTGTGTGTGTGTGTGTGTGTATGTATGTGTGTGTTTCTTATGGGGGCGGTATAAAGTGTGATAAATTACAGTGTTTGTTTTGGATTATAGCTACCCCTCCCCCCCAAGAGCAAATGAACAAATAACACAAAATGAAGTTGGAGGTAGGAGGAGACAGTGTAGCTGTGTGCATGTGTGTGTGCGTGTGTACTGAACAGCAGTTTGTGTGTATATGTGTGTATCCTGGGGCCCAAAATGAAGTTGGAGGTAGGAGGAGACAGTGTAGCTGTGTGCATGTGTGTGTGCGTGTGTACCGAACAGCAGTTTGTGTGTATATGTGTGTATCCTGGGGCCAACATGTGTGTGTATATTTTCCCATTGGGTTTGTGTATTTGTAGGTTGTGCTGTTTCTCTCTTCCCACCTGTTGCTTCATCTAAAGGCTCCCAGTAGGTGGGCATGTCACAAGTGTTTGGAACTGGGGGTGCCTGGGTTCTTTTACAAAGAAGACCAGAGCCCAGCCTGCTTGAGGGGTTGTAGCTTAGTTGGAGGAAATGCCTCCACCCTCCCTTCCTTCCATCTCCTCTTTTTCCTATTTGGTGAAACCCAGGGCCAGGCCCAGGCAGGCACCTACTAGGTGATCCAAAAGGGTGTGGCGTGATCTAGGGATGGGCCCAGTGTGGCCCATTGAATTCTGACCCCCTGCCACCCATGGAGGTGTCCATCCAGCCAAGGGGCCCTTTGCCTCACCCAGCTGGTAAGAAGGCCTTTATCCTCAAATCACAGAGCCAGAACCAGGAGGGCCTCAAAACTGTCTAATCCACCCTTCTCATTTTTGCAGAAGAAGGACTTGGGGCTCAGAAAGGTTAACTGACTGGGATGGATGTCACACAGCACTTGGTGGCAGAACTGTTTTCTGACTCCCTGTGCTGATGCCTTTTCTCCCCTGGGTGGGTTGGGGCTGCAGGGTGGTTGGGTTCAAAGGCTTCAGGAATGAGTTGTGTGATCACTGATTCCTAAGTACCTATGTGTGTCAGTGTGTCACTGAGAGGGATTGTGTCTCGGGTGAGCCCTGCAAGACAGTTGCTGGTGTAAGCATATCCCCATCTGTCTCAGAGATGAAATGGAATGCAGGGGAGGAGCCTGCCTAGGGGAGTCAGGAAGCCTGACTGCCACTCCTGGCCCTGCCTCCGATTCTCCATGTGACCTTGAGTGGTCTCTTCCCTGCCCTGGGCCTCAGTTTCCTGAAATGTAACATGAGGGTACGATATGTGTTAAGGGTCCTCTCAGCCCTCACACTGGCTGACTTTGGGTGTGGGGCACCTGACTCAGTGAGCAACTTTGTCTCTGTCTCATCCTCAGCAAAGCTGTTCCCTGAGATTTGGGCCTTCCAGGTTAGCTGACTCGTGTTTGGGCCTGGGTGGGCTCAGGGACCTTGGATCCCTCACTCCTCTTGGAACCCCTATCCATGGTACCCCTGCTAACAGCCCTCCTTTTCTTTTCTTTCTGCCTCTCCTTTTCTCTGAACCTCGCTGGCTGTAGAGGAGCACCCCATGGAAGGTGAGTGAAGCCTCTTGGTCACTGGGGTGGCGGATCTATTGCCATGGGGTGCTATGTGAGGGTGTGTTGTTAGCTGCCCAAGATCTCCCTCCTCTGCCTGTTTGGGACCCCTCTGGGGAAGGACATCTGGGGTCCTCTCTTGGCTGCCTTGGCCCTGCTCTCACCTGTTCCCTCTTTACTGGTTTGGTGGGGAGAACTGCCAGGTGAAGGGCAGGGCCTTCCATCTGCCCATTTTGCTCCACTCTGCCCATTGGCCTTTCTTCTCCCTTGCAGGAAAGGGAAAGGGGATCTCAGGGAAGAGATGGGGAGTGGGGGTGGATGTATAGGGCTGCCAGGATTCCGAATTACTAAAAGGGAGTGGGTAGACACCATTTTGTCCCAGCCTGCTTAGGAAGCTTAGAAAGGCCATGCTGTCAGGGGCAGGCTGCTGCCCCAGAAGCCTATGCTTGAGGTGGACCTGCTCTGGGACCTAGACTCTGCTGCAGGGCTCAGGCGGACTGCAGTGTGGTTGGAGTGCAGGAAGAGTCAGGGTCTGGGTCCCTGATGTGGGGTGGGAGCAGCCCCTATGCTCCACTTTGGCCAACACTTGTGGAATGCCCCTAACCCCTGCTCCAAGGGCTGGTAGATAGGGGTGGTCTACCTCTTCCTTCAGCCCAGTCCGAGGGCAAGGGTGGGGAACATGTCTCTCTTTGGGGTCTCTCTGTCCAATCTCTCTCAATCTTCTGTTCCTTTTGCCTTTTCTCTCTCTAGTTTTTGTCTTTATCTCTTTTTCTCCATGGCTCTGTCACTGATCCTCTTTCTGTGTCTGTCCTTCCCCAGGCTCTCTCTGGGTTTCTGTCACTCTCTGGATCTTTCCCTCCAGCTTTGGTTTTCCCTCTGTTTCTTTTCTTTCTCCAGGGTGGAATAAAATCAGGGAGAGGGAAGACTGGGTTGGGTGGTCCAGGCTTGCAGGCTGGGCTGACGATGAGCTCGCTCACATGGCCATCGTGGAGAAGGCAGCAGGGTGGGGTGTGTCCCCACCAGGGAGAGGTGGCATCCCCGTCGCCAAACCTGCCCTGTGCTCTCTTCTCCTGGGAAGGCAAGATTGGAAGGGATGCAGGCAGTCTAGGCTGGGAGATCCCTGGGCTTGGGCCCGCCAGGGAGGAGCAGAGGAGAGCGCCAAGGCTGCAGGAGTCCTGGGAAAGAGAGGCAGCCAGGGGCTCTTGGCCTGAGTGTGGGGCTGGAACCCATTTCTCCTTGTGTGTCCATGGTTTGGCTTGTCTCTCTTTCTGGGCATCTCTTCTTTGGGGAGGGTCCCAAAGTGCCTTGGTCCCAGCAGGCAGGCACATGAGTATGTATGTGTGTGTGTGTGTATGCGTGTGTGTGAGCACGTGTGCATTCATACAGCTCTGCTGGCCTGTTGTGTCTCTTTGTGCCTCTGCACATCTGGATATGTGTATGCTCGTGTACGCGTAATACAGTTTGTGTGAGTGTGGGGTGTGCCGTGCGCCTGCATCGTGTGTCTCTGTGGTATGGCCCACATTGAAGTGAGCCTCTGTCGGAGCAACAGCGTCTTTGTGTGTCTGCATCTGTGTTTGCATCTCTGTGTGTCAGTGTTTACCTCTGTGTCTGTGTGTGGAGAGAGAGCGTCTACGTGTCTGGGTGGACGCAGCCTGCTGAGGGCTGGAGATAAGATTTAGTGCTGATGTGACTTTTAGTTGCTCTTGATGTCATGTCTCCTCCGGAACAAAGGGAGAGATGGAGAGAGGAAGAGAGAGAAGGAAGAAAGGGTGGAAGAGAGAGGCTTGGGGGACGGAGGAGGGGCAGAGAGGCAGGAGTAAGGAGCAGGGGCAAGTGAAGAGGAGGAGGGGGGGGCAGAAGGAGATGAACAGGGAGGGGAACCCGCCAGCCAGGAGAGAGCCGGTGTGGGGAGAAGTGGTCTGGAGAAAGGAGGGGAGAGAAAAGGGAATAATAGACAGGGACAAGGAAGGAAACTGGGCTTTGGGGACCAATGGGGAACAAGGCCTGTGGATGCCACCCAGCCATTCTTTGGGGGGCACAGTGGTCTGCTGGTTTAGATGTGGCACCCACTGCATGTACCTGCATGTGGCTGTGCAGGGGTGTGTATCTGAGGCTGTGTGTGTGTGTGCACACCTAGGGGTGTGATCCATCTGTGTGTCTCTCTGTGCTGTGTCTGTGTGCCTGCTTGTGTGTCTCCTAATCTTGTCCCCTGTAATTGTCTTTCTTCTTTTGATGGTGGTCCTCTTTGGGGTTTTGGTAGGACAGTCAGGGAAAGAGACTGAAAGTGGGAAGGTGGGTTTGGCTGGTGGTGGTTTCACGGGTGTGGGCTGGGGCCTCCTCTGGGGCACTGTGCTCTGGACCCGGTAGTCCCCTTCAGGTCTCGAAGGAGCCCACTGTGCTTTCACTCTTCCCATCCCTGGACGCTGTGCCTGAGGCCTAGCATTCTCCAGGAACCCTGACATCGTGCTCCGCAGTCCCTGCCAAGCACCTCTTTTTTCCTTCTAGAAGGGAGAGGAGACCCAGAAGCAGCCAGATAAAGTGCCCTAGGAAAGGACCCTTGGCAATGCCATCCATCACTGCCAGCCTCTTCTCCAGCAGTGGGAGGAGGGGCTGATGCCACAGGTGGACGTGGGGAGGAGAATACCCCAGTGGGGTGGGGGGCCAGGACAAGGGAGCAGAAACTGCAGATGCGGGCAGACAGGGTTTAGGGAGGGAACTCTTGGGCCAGCTGGGGCTGAGCCAAGGGTAGACAGGAAGGGAACCGGCCTCCCCTTCACCAAGATGGCTGGTGCTGTCACGCCTGAGGGAGCTGAGCAGCTGGTTGCCGTGGTGACAGAGGGAGACTGCCGCATGCTAATGAGGCTGGCGAGGAGCTGGGCAGTGAAGGGTCTGAGGAGAGAGATGCTGCTCTCCCCCAGGCAGTAATCAGGCCTGCGGGGGACACAGGGTGGGTTCATGGGGCACCTGACTCCTGGGCAGGGGGCTGGCAGAGGCCTGGATTTCTGAGGGTAGGAGCCCCAGGTCAATGCTGCTCCCAACAGGAAGAGCTGATGAGGGTTTGAGGCTCTGGGCCTGGGTCCTTGATTTAGGGGCTTTGTAAGAAGATGCTGGTAGTTCTTGGGGAAAGACTTGGTGGCAGGATAGGGGGCCATTCAGAGCAAGGGATAAGAAGACTGTCCAAATGCTTGGGTCCCTACCTGTGTCGTGGATAAAAACCTGTGTCCTCCCAAGAGCTGTTGTGTCCTGAGGCTGCCCCCAGCAACCGTGGCCTCTTCCCCAATGGGCCTCAGATGCTGAGGTGGGAAGAAACCAACACTACCCCAGGGAGATGGGGAGAAGAGGGCAATGTGAACCATCTGGCCATACTTCCTCAAGGTCTGGGCTTTTGGCCCCTGGCCATGCCCTTCCTGGCCTCCCTGCTGCCTTTCCTCCTGGAACCCAGGCATCCTGGCCCTCATCTTCATCCCGGAGACACTTGTAGCTAACCTTGATGTTTCCGTTCTGGCTCCAGCTTTCTATCCCTAGGGTTGACATCTCATTGCCACAGCAACTGGGATGTTTCCAAGGGCAACAATGGCACTGCAGGGATGTTCCCTTCCCACCCGTTTGGCCAGACACCATGGGGGGAGGGCGAGTTTGGGGCTGACTGGTCATCTCAGGGATCCCTGGGGTCTCTGCCCAGCTATGGGGCCTAGTGCTGCCAGCCTCTCTTCGAGAGAGCTTTCCTTGGCTGTTGCCCTTTGGGGACTGGGGTACCAGGCCAATGGGCCAGATACTCTCCCACTATGGCTGAGGAGGGGTACCTCGGGTTAGGGCTGAGAAGGCTTTCTTAAGGTGCCAAAGTAATCCTGAATGGAAATCCCAGCTTATCTTGTTCTTAGTCTGTTTTCCATTTCCAAAATTCAGCTTTTGGGTCATCTCAGAGAGGTCCTGGCCAGAGAAAGGGGGTCCGTAGTGTGATGTGTGAATGAGGTGTTTTGACCTCTTAGAGAGCAGGGCCTCCTGCCCGTGGGTCTTGGCTGTCCTCTTTGGACCTTGCTGTCCGAGAGCTCTGACCCTAGTCTCCCAGTCCTCCTAGTGGAAGAATCCAAGCCCCCTCTCTGTGCTCCAGTGTGTCCCTGAAGTCTACCTTCTCCTACCCACTTCCTCTCCAGCTTTGTCCTCCTGAGCCCCAATTTCCTCTTAGAACCCAAGGGTGCAGGATCCCTACTAACCTATGGAAGATGTTGGGAGGGGGTAGCTGGGAGGATTAGGACTGGACAGGTGTCTTTCCAAACTCTGCTTTGGTGGGGAATTCCTTTCAGGCCCAGGCTCCTCATACCCCCCATCCTTCCCCGCTTCTCTGCCAGTGTCTTAGGGGTAACCGGGATTGGGGTTGTGGGGGGGTTGGAGGCCCACTTGCCCGCTCAGTCCCACGCTAACAGGACACTCTCTCTCTCTCCAGGTGGCTTTGATTTTTGTGTCGTGTTTTATTTTCTCCTCCATCTGAATCGTTTTTCTCGTTGACCGTTTTTTTTTCTCTCCGCCTCCCGGAAGAAAAAAAAAAAGAAAAAAAGAAAAAGGAAAAAGCAACCCTTCCAGCCTCATGCTTCTCCTCCTTTTCCTTTTTTTTTTCCGGCAAGAAGAATAAAAAGAAACCAAAATCTCCTCTCCCCCCTGCAGCGACTCCCTGCCCCCCTCCTTCCTGTGGTTCTGCCTGTGCCCCCTCGCCCCCTCTGATGCCCCCTTATCTCTCTTTCTCTCTTCCCCTTTCGTGCCCTCCACCCTCTGTTTCGGCATCGGGCCCCTTTCCTCAGCTCCTGGGCTGGGGGCTCTCCCCCGATGTCTGTCACAAGTTAAAAAGTGTTTTTAAATTGTGGCAGCAAAAGCTTTTTTCTCCCTTCTCTCTGGCTGAGTTTGATGACTCGTGTTTTCTTTGTTTCTTTCCCCTTTCCTTTCTTTTTTTCTTCTTTTTTTCTTTCTCTCCTTCACCTTTCCAAGGTCCGGCTCACCTGACGTTAAACAGCGAAGGTATGGTTTGAAGTTTTGGTTTGGTTTGGATTGGACTGGATTGCCCCCACCCTCACCTGGATTTTCTGTTCTTCTCCCTGTCCCTGCCCTTTCCCCACCTCTCCTCCACCTATCCTGCCTCCTTCCTTCCTTTCCTCTCCCCTTCCTCTGCCATTTCTGGATTTTATTTGGGGGGTGCCTGGGTGGGGGTGGGGGGTCATCCTGGTCTGTGCGCTCCCTTCTCCCTCACCGTCCCTGCCCTTTCCCCACCTCTCCTCCACCTATCCTGCCTCCTTCCTTCCTTTCCTCTCCCTTTCCTCTGCCATTTCTGGATTTTATTTGGGGGGTGCCTGGGTGGGGGTGGGGGGTCATCCTGGTCTGTGCGCTCCCTTCTCCCTCACTCACCCTGATCCACTCCATCGCCCTCATCTCACCTTGGTTTCTGACATCAAGAGATGTTTGAACTCCTGCCGTTGTCTCCAATCACCTTTTTGCGTTTTCCTGCTAGTGTATCTTGCTTTTTTTCTTTCCCATGGTGGTGTTTATTTCCTTCCACTCACTCATTCTTTCTTTTCTATAAACCCAAGAGAAAGAGGATTTTAGGCCTCATGTCCGCTAACCCTGCTGCTGTGGGATGTCCCCTTGAGCCACAGTGGGAGTGAAGGGGGGCAAGTAGGGGAACGGAGGTGTAGGATCCCTCCCTTTCCACAGTGCCCCTCATACGCCTTCATCCTCCCTTCTTTTGAGCATCTCTTACCCCTGTTTGGCAGATGAGGACGTTGAGGGCCAGAGAGATGAAGTGACTTGCTAGCGGTTACACAGCCTTGATTAGTGGTCCAGTTGGGACTAGTCCTTTAATTTTAGCTTCCATTTGACCAAGTATCTACCATCTTTAAAAGCCCTGATATTAAGCAAAACTGGAGACAGAACCCAGGAGTCCTGCCTGATCCCCTCCAACTCTGCCCCCCCCCCCCCGGCTTGCACTATCGTTGAATCTCTGAACTCAGAGATTTGGCCCTCCGGACCCCTAGGCACTGCTGCCCCTGTCCAGGTCAGCCCTCATCTTACATAGGGACAGAGTGGGATCCTTAGCCTGTAGGCAGGGGAGGCCTACAGGACCCCCCCCCCCCCAGGCTTGCACTATCGTTGAATCTCTGAACTCAGAGATTTGGCCCTCCGGACCCCTAGGCACTGCTGCCCCTGTCCAGGTCAGCCCTCATCTTACATAGGGACAGAGTGGGATCCTTAGCCTGTAGGCAGGGGAGGCCTACAGGACCAAGACTGGGCTGCGAGGGGAGACTCACACAGATCTGAAATTCAGGATGGATTGAGGTCTGAGGAGGTAGGGACCTGGGATTCTTGCAGGGATGTGAAGTTGTGGTAAGACTTGTGGGGAAAGAGGAAGTCCTGAGTGGGGAGTCAGCAGTAGAAGTCCTGGTTGGTTCACTCATCTCCTTCCAGCTTGGCAATGTCCAGTTCTGGTGCTGGCTGTGACTTACCTTGTCATAGAGGAAGGCCCAATTGAAGGACCCCAGAAAGCCCTCCCCCCGGAAAGTTCCACAGCTCAAGTGTTATTCTAGTTTTAGTTCTAGGGATTTGGGATTAGGGTTGGAGTAAGAGCCCAGATAGGGACTTTTCCCCTCCATCCCCGAGTTCCCCTCATCCTGAAGCCAGCTGGTGGATCTGACAATAGGGACAGGTCCTGGGAGCCAGCGGCTGAGTGCACACATTCACTGGCAGGGGTGGGTGGAGAGTTCAAGCTGGCCTGGAACCTAGAATGTGACATGTGCCTGCAGGGACCTTTGGGTGGAGGCATGTGTGTTGATGAACAGAGAGGTGGGGAGTGAGAAATAGGCTCCTGAGGAGGGGCTTCCCCACATCTGTGATGAGCTACAGCCAGTCCAGACCTCCCTTGGTGTGCACAGGCCTCTGTGGACACAGTGGAGGGACAAAGGAAGCCCCTGGCAAAGGAGAGGGCAAAGGCGACATGAAGAGCAGCCACTGTAGTGGGTAAAGGAGGTGCAGATGACGAGTGAGAGGATAGGCAAAGAACAGAAGAGGGGTTTGGGGAAGGAGAGCCTGTGCCAGGCTTTTGAACATGAACTCTGACCCAGCAGAATGGGGTGGAGAGTGAGCCTCATGGAGGAGGGGCCAGGAAGATGAACGAGAGATTGGAAGTGGGGCTCAAGGGCCTCCAGTTCTCAGGGCTGGCCTGGTCACCTGCCGTAGGGCAAAGGGGCTCCTGCACCGGCATAAGGCCTTTGCTCCTCCACCCAGTCTCCCTACCCTTGGTAAAGGGCGGGAATCAGTGTTCGTGAGTCTGATGGGGTCTGTGGGGCTGATGGTCCTTGGATTGTCAACCAGCTTCTACCCTAGGGGCCCTGAAGACAAATGAGTCCTGAGAGAAGCCCCTCCTCACCTCTTTCTCCAATTAGCACCTCCGCCCTGGAGAGGGCCCTCCAACACCTCACGGCTGGGGTGGGACTGGCTGATAGCCCCCTGTGCCTGACTCCCCAATTCTGCTTCTCCAGTAGGGTCCTTACTGTTCTCCGAGGGGGGGGCCGGGAGAGGAGGAGCCGGCGATGTGCACCAGCCGACAAAAGGTCAGTGACCCCACGGTCCCCAGAGAGCCCAGCCCTTACTCCACTGCAGGCTAACTGCGCTTCCTAGGGGGAAGCCAAGTCAACAGAGGGGCATCCCCTGTGCCCTCTCTGAGGCTTACAGGAACTGGTGGACCTGCATCCCCAGTGCCATTCCCAGAGCCCCATTTCCTGCCCTGGTGTGAAGGGCCACAAACCTCTGTTTCTTTCCCAGAGCCCGGTTGTCCTGACACCTCTTTCTAGAACATAAAGGTCTTTTTCCATGGCAGTTGTTCAGATCCATCCCTAGAAGGTTTCTGTTTCTATGGCAGAGTGACTGGGCAGCAGGGCAACCCCCCATTTAACCATCAAATTCTGGAAGACTGCTAGGTACCCAGCAACGGGATTCTGGCTGGGAGATGTGGCATCTGTCATCCATGTGTATCCTACATGTCACCTAAATGAGCCTTCACGACCCTTTGTGGTGGGGACCATTGCCCTCGTTTCACAGATGGGGAAACTGACACTGACCAAAGCCCCTGTGGCCAGTATGGGGCCCTTTAAGCCTGTGTTAGGGCTCTAGCTCCCCTTTCTGCACTGAGCCCGCCTTGCTTAGGAGAATCTCTTCCCAAGATTACAGGCCAGTTTAACAAAGAGGAGCTCCAGTGGGTGCCAAGCACTGGGGCTCTTGTGTCCCATTTCCACTCTTTAGTCCATGCTTTTCTGTCTGCCTGGATTTCCACCAACCCTGCCCCCGTCCCACAACTACTTGGAATCTCTTTTAGCTGACTCTTGAAAAAGCAGCCAGGCCATCTACCCTGGAAGTCTCCGTGAACGACCCAGGCTGACTTGGATACGTCCCAGTTTCCCTTTGTCGACACCTCCATTAGAAGGCTCATCACACTGTATCCTAACTGTCACTTCACCTGTTTGCATCCCCCACTAACCCGAGCTCCCTGAGCACTGGGATTGGGTATTTTCATGTGTCTACTCTGGTGCTCTACATAGCTGTTGGCACATACGTAGGTGTGTGCTCAGAAAATTTACTTTAAATGGATGAATGGTGTCTGTTCCTTAGGAGTGCGTTGATTTTCTAACAAATAACAATAAAGTGTGGTCCATGCAAAGTATATTAAAAGTGCACACTTTGTTCAGAGGAGTTAATGAATTCATTTATGGGGTGGGGGCAGCACACCAGAGAAAGTTACATGCCAGTACAAGAGTCCTTTATTTGTGCGATAGTTTACAGTTTAGGAAGCTGCACCCCAGCTGTCCTCTTTCTAAGAAGCCCACAGCGACCCGTGAGGTAGGCTGATGACTAGCTCCTTTTACCAGAGGAGAAAGCTGGGCCTTAGAGCTGTTGTGCCTTGGCCAAGGTCACAAAGCTGGTGGTGGAACCAGCACTAGTGCCCAGGTCTTCTTTCTCACATCACACTTCCTCTCCAGGGAGCAGTACAAGATGTTACTAGGCAGTAAGTGCCAAATGAGCAGAACAGACAGCTGTAGTGCTGGAGAGTGGGGAGGGGCTGCAGGGGGGCTGGAGACCTTCCCAGAGGAGGCCTTTGAGCCGGGCCTGGGAAGGAGGCAGCTGCTGTGTCCCTCATGGTACTTAGAAACCCAGGACCACAACAGCTAGTCTCTAGCCACGTTCAGCTTCACTGGGGACACTTGTAGGGCTACAGAACTCCAACTGTGGGAGGTAAACAAGTTTCGGCTCTTACTGGCCTTCTTGTGCCAGAGGCTACAGGGAACTGTGCTTGTTGTTCAAGGCTGCTGGGAGTTGTAGTTCCGGGTTTGGCCAGTAGAGCGAGGCTGGAGAGAGCGCCCCCTGGTGCTTCAGGGCTGTTCATCCCAGACCTGGTTCTTGCTGAGTGCCCTGAGCCACCCCACATCCTAATCCCAGTAGAGCCCCTAGAAATCCTGCCCTTCTTCCCCCACTCAGATCCTCTCTCTCTCCTTCTCACCTTTCTCGAGTTTTTTTCTCCACTCTTGCTCACCTCTTCTCTCTCTCTTCATAGTCTCTTAGGTTCCCTTTGGCTGCTCTGCACCTCTTCCCATCTCTGGGCCTACCCAGGTCTCTGGTGGTAAAGGGATTAGAGCCTATGTAGGCTCAGGCTCCAGAGTGGCTGGCTGTGCCTTCTCCCCGAAGAGTCAAGGAATGGTCTCCTTTCTCCACTTTGCCTTGGCAGCCACGGTCCAGTCCCAGACCCGCCTCTCTCCTTTCTTCTGGCCTCCTTTGTTCTGTCCCAATCACTTTCTCATGTGGTTGCCTTATTCTTTCCTTTCTTCCTATTTGACTCTCTTTCATGAAATTTTCTTTGACTGCAGTGAGGGTGAGGGAGTGGGAGGGGAGGCCTGGCTTCTGGGAGGGACTCGTACGTGTGGCAGATCCAAGGTCAAACACATTCCCTTTTCTGGTCCTTGAGCCCCTGGCTCTGCCAGAGCCTGGGCAGCAGGCCTGGTTGCTATGGCAACAGTAAGGCCCCAGAAAGCCTTGGCTTTCATTCCCTAGAGGTTCCCATCCCCTTTCCTTGCTGGCCCTCTTCCCATCTCCCTACCTGTCCCCTCAGGGCTTGCTCCTTTTCCTTGTCCATGTGGCTTTACTCGTCACCTCTTGCTCCCTCACAGCCCTGAGCTGGCTCCATCTCTCTTCTCTCCCTGCGATGCTCCATCTTTCTTCTTCTGTACCCCGCCTCCTTCTGCAGCACCATTCTTCCCCACCTCCCCCTTCTTGTCTGCTGGAGTCCTCACCTTTGCTTTCTGGCCCTCCCCACTGGCACCCTAAGTGGACAGAGGGAGGGATTCAGATGGTTCTGATGTTGCCCAGGCCCCCACCAGTCTTGCTGCCCTGTGGCCTCAGGAAGCTGGGCCTTGCCAGCTACAGTGAGTGCTGTGCCAGGCTCTAGGGCAGCAGCTGGTGCTTGGCATTCGGAGGCAGTGAGGACAGAGTCCATGGGCAGCCTGCCTGGAGGGAAAGAAGCAGGCTGTGTATGGAGGGGAGGGGATCAGCAGAGTCCCCCACCACAGACCCCGACCCCGTCTGCTGCTGCTGAGCCCTGCCCCCTGGAAAGGCAGGTGTCTCCTGGTGGTCCCCTGTGTGCCCTGGTGTTATGCCTGCTCTTTCCTGGGCCTTGGGAGTGTCTACCCAGAATCACCACACATCTCAGTCTGACGTAAAGACCCTCACAGATATGGTCTTGTTTTCCCCTTGTCTGCCCTGTGAGGTGGGTGGGTCCAGCCGTTGTGTCACCACAAGGAGAAGTGAGCCACTGTCAAAGTCCAGGTCCTCTAGTCACTTCCGACTCTGTGTCCGGTTCTCTTCCCTCTGCTTGTGCCAGCTTGTGCAGGTGTGGGGCCAAGACCCCAACTTCCTGGTAGCACTGAGTCATTGTCCTCTCACTTTTCACTTACAGAATGCTGACAATCACTATGACTCTCCCAGTAGTTTTTGCTTCTGCTTAAAAAGTGTTAGTGGTAGGGGCTCTGTGCTGAGTGTCTTTGTGCACACGGCACACATGCATATACACGAGCACACATGCACATACACGTACATACACGCACACCCATGCATGAGAGCCAGGCGTCTCCTTGCGCTGTCACCTCTGCCACCTGCCTGGCATGCCTAGGTTGCACACCCAGCACTCTGGGCCCTCTGAGGCTCTTTGCCTAGGGCCTGTCTGCCCTGTCCTTCTCAGGTTGGATTAGAAAGCTGATGGGGGGGCCAGTGGTGATAGCTGGCATGGGGGCCACCCATGTAAGCTCTGCCCAGGGGCCTCCTGCTACCTGGTGCATCCCCCTGTCACCTGCATTTCCTTCCCATGTGTCTTTCTGCCCTTCCCCACCCCACTGCTTCCCATTCTCCTCATCTGTTCACTGCTGCACAACAGGCCTCCTAGTCCCCATCCCATATGGTGAGGCCTTGAAATTGTCCCTGGGCACTGAGATGGCTGTCACTGGAGAGGGACAGGAGCGGGAGGTGAGCTGCACTCAGGAGATCCTTGGTGCCCCAGCCATGGGGGAGGATCTCCCAGGGAGAAGTCAGGTAGAGCCTCTTGTTCCTATTCCACTTCCCTTTGTTAAGGGGAGTGGCCAATGGGAGCGTTGGTGGGGAGGAGACAGGGAGGACCAGCCACTCTGCCTGGCCCTGTGGCAGCTTAATTGTCAGCTGTCAGTGTGAGAGCCACTTAGCAGCTTTCTGGTTTGGAAATGGACATGGGGGAAGTTGCCTTTTGACAGCAAAGATGTCAGGGTCCATAGAGAAGGGTTGACAGGCCAGGGGACGGGAAAGGGCCTAAAGCTTGGAGTTGGGACACAGGATTCCTGGTGCCCAGGACCTGCACGTGGTGTGCAGGAAGGGAAGAGGGAGGCCCTGGTGTATGCTACCTACTCAGCCTTCTCCCCTTTCCCCCAACCACGGCGTGCAGGCAAAGAGGAATTTGTGGCGACCTTCAAAGGCAATGAGTTCTTCTGCTATGACCTGTCACACAACCCAATCCAGAGCAGCACTGACGAGATCACGCTGGCCTTCCGCACCCTGCAGCGCAACGGGCTGATGCTGCACACGGGCAAGTCAGCTGACTACGTCAACCTGTCCCTCAAGTCTGGGGCCGTCTGGCTGGTCATCAACCTAGGCTCGGGTGCCTTCGAGGCCCTCGTGGAACCTGTCAATGGCAAGTTCAATGACAATGCCTGGCACGACGTCCGGGTCACCCGAAACCTGCGCCAGGTAGGGGGAGCAAGAAGAAGGCCGGGGTCAGCTGTATCTGGAGCAGAATGTGGGGGGAGGGAGAGCAGCCTGGGGTGTGAGGGTGGAGGGATCAGGGCCAAGCAGTGAGGTGTGGTCTGGAAAAGAGCAGGGCTGGGGGTTATAAGGGTCCTGGATTGTGGCTGCAGGGGCATGGCAGGCTTTGGGGACCAGGGAACTGAGCTAGGAGAAGGCTCCAGAGCTGCCTGTGGGCAGAAGCCTGAGGTCAGGGGGAGGCTGGCTCAGACTGGTGAGAACAGCTGGGGTTTCAGGGGTTGGGACTGAGAAATCAGGGGATCTGATGGGGGTGATTCAGGAGATAGGAGGAGTGAGCTATAGCCTGAATGGGTGGGGAGGGTGGGCTCTGGGGTGGGTGGGTTCCAGCAGGTGCGGGTGTCGCTGTAGTAGGGCAGTGAGGCACAAAGGAAAGCCTGAGTTGAACATGGCACAGGATGGGGCTGACCTCAGCTGAGGCTTTTCTAGGGCAGAGACAGGGATGGAGTCAGAGTGAGGTGCAGGTGCAGCAGGTGGGTGAGGTAGGGCAGCACCAGAGGTGCAGGACATGCCCTTCTCTTTCCTTCTTTCCCTTCAGAGGAGCCGGGCTCTTGTGTCAGCCCACTACTTGCTTTCTGCCTCCCTCTGGCTCCTAGGCTAGCCCAAGCAGGTACTCAGAGGAGGCCCTCCTGGGTCAACTCCTGCAGACAGACAGGACTCTTCCCTGCAGTGTTCTTTTAGCTCCTGCTCCCAAACTCCCCCACTGGACCAGTCCTCTTCGGAGTGGTCCTCTTCACCTCTCACAGGCCCAGGGTGGTCTGGCAGGTAAGCCCATCTCTCTGGACAGACTTTGCTTGATAAGAGCCCTCATAGCTTGTTTCTAGACCTGGGAAGTTGCCACCTCAAGCAGGGTCCCAACCTAACACTTCTTCACAAGCAGAAGAAGCCGTGTGTATCCTGCGGCAGCTCCTGTCTCCATCTTCTTTTTGTCTTTTTTTTTTTTTACTGACTGGTAACGGGATCGCAACCCTCGGTGTCGTGCCCGTACCGGGGACCGGCAACGGGATCGCAACCCTCAGTGTTGCGCCCGCACCGCGCTCAGCCAGTGAGCGGGAACCGGTCTCCACATGGGATCCGAACCCTCAGCGGGAGCGCCGCCACGCTCCCAAGCGGCGCACTCTCCAGTGCGCCACCGGGCCGGCCCCTGTCTCCACCTTCTAACCTCTCTCTGCTCACTCACCCGCTGGGTCCCAGGTGCCAGGACATTTGCTGGTCCTTCTTTCTCTTAGGTACACAATCTCATAGCTACTGGCAGGGAAGCTCTTCCAGCTCCATCTCTAGAGGTCAAAGTGCAACCAGGAGAGCCCAGCAGCCCTGCCCTTGGAGCTCCATCCTGCTGCCTGTGGCCATTCTTTCACTAGTTGTCTTCTCTGTGCCTCTTGGTTCTAGTCATGGGGCAGTGCTCCTTCCCTTGTCCCTTTGTCATCTTCATCATCCTCTTTCTCCTCCCCTTCCTCCCACTGAAAGGCTCAGCAGTGGGCTTGGGATTTGGACTGACCTCCCACTCTTCTTACCTGTTCTCATTTAACACCATTGAGTGATGATCTAATGGGGATTCCTCCTCATTTAATGCCGCCTCCCTTGCTGCGAGAATGCTCTCGCTAATCCTATGTCTCCTTCCCAAGCATGCCGCTACCTGGGGCTCCTACTGATGCCCCTTTTCTAAGTGCCCCCCACATTCCAGGGAGTGATATGCTTGGCAGAGTCACTCCTCCTCAATTCAGTGCCCCTCTTCATGTCTTATCATCCCCTTACCCAGAGGGCTGTCCTGTGTTGTCATCAACATCTGAGCACACCTAAGTGTGTCATGCATATTTGTGACACTTTCAGGGGCCACGCCACACATTTTATTTGGGGCCTGGGAGTTGCCTTTGGTGCTTCTTGCTTACTTGCTGTCCCTGGGACCAGTGCTTTCACCGGTGCTGCCTTTGGCAAGATGCTGCAAGCTCAGAGTCCCTTTCCACGCATCGTTTGGCCAAGAAATTTATGGTGCATCCATATTGGGCACAGGGGGAAAAAAAGACTTGGTCCCTGTCTTCCCAGGACTTCAGCTCTCTAGGAGACAGGGTGAGTCTGTTAAAAGTGAACAGAACAAGGCCATATAAGGGTCAAGTGTGCAGCAGAAACCTTAAACTTTCTAGAACTTGGGAGATACTCAAGAGGAGGGAGAGATCTGTGGCTAGGGGAGGTGGGAAAGCCGCATGGTGGAGGTGACACATGGTCTCAGCAGCACTGACTGTAGATAGTGGCCCATGGTCACTTCTTCCATAGGCTTGCAGAGTCACAGATCCAAATGCTTCCCCTGGATTGTTCTACCAGATGTCTTAGAGCAGAGGCAGGTCATTTGACCCAGAAGTAGGCTCTTAGGGCCACCCAGAGGTCTGCTTGAAGACTTGGATTGAGAGCCCTCTTTAAAAAGGCCTTCTGGGAGGATTTACTTGACTCCAGTCCATGCCCATAAATGTGGGGTGTAGGAACAGCACACAGGCAGCCGTCTCTTGGTCATCATGGCCATTGGGGGAAGGTCTACCCCAGGGCCATGCTCTGGATTCACTACCCTCTCTCAAGGCCCAGCCTATGGCCAAGTCCATCCTTGCCAGGCCTTTTGTGTGCCTATTTTTCAGGGATTCAAAGGGTAATTTATTGGGTCCTGTTGTCCCTAGAGCAGTGTTTCTCAATCACTCAATCACACTGTGCTTCCCAGAAGACATCTGGCAATGTCTGGAGGCATTTTGGGTTGTCATAATTTAGGGGCTGTTACTGGCATCTCATGGCCAGAGGCCAGGATGATGCTAAACATCCTATGGTTCACAGGACAGCCTTCACAACAGAGAATTATCCAGCCCCAAATGTCCATAGTGCCAATGTAGAGAAACCCTGCTCAAGCAAGTTTATACAGTGTCTAGGTGACATCCTGGGATTGGAATAATCCTTCTGTGATCTGAAGGGTGATGCTGGTTGGGGTGCTTTGAACCAATGTCCTGCCTCCCACAGGTTTTATGGGCCAGGAGCTAGGACAGGGAGTAATGTGGGAAATTACATCTGCCTTCAGCCTTACAGGGTAGATGGCCAGGATCTGAGAACACTGTGGCTTCCCTATTATTTTCCTCATGTGACTAGAATGGCCAGGGAGATGGTTTCCTGGGGAGGGCCTGCCCCAGAACCAGCACTGAGGGATCTCCCTTCCCTTTGCTTCTATAGCTGTGGGATAGGGTCAAAAGCCAGCTCCAAAGACTGGAAGGATGCAGAATTCCCCCACCCCCAATATTTTTCCCCAGCCTAGGTAATTATCCCCGGAGTCAGCTAGAGGCTCTTAGCACATAGCCATTAGGACCAGAGAGGGCCTGATGAAACAGCACCTTGAGCTCTCCTTCCTCTTCTTTTGAACTCAGCCCTTGTGGCCACTGTGACTGGTGATGCCTCTTGGGGGATCTCGGCAGGAAAAATTACCTCTGAGGATTCCCTTCAGGCCTATTTTTAGTACAAGGCCCACTCTCCTCCCATGCTCAGTATGCCTCCCATCACCGTACAAGCAGGGTGTGAAAACCCATTTTATCATTAGCCAGAACCAAATTTGGAATACAAGCTGGCTACCAGAATATCACATGTTATTTTCTCCTGCCCAGCTTGGATGATGCCTCTCCTCAGTGCAGGTACTTTCAGGAGCTCCCCTGGGGCCCTAACGATGGAGTTCCCAAGGTGGGGTCTTCCAAGCATAGAGTCCCCCAAGGATGGAGTCTCCTAGGACACAGTCCCTCAAGGATGGAGTTCCCAAGGATGGAATCCCCAAGGATAGAGTTCCCCAAGGATGCAATCCCCAAAGATGGATGGAGTCCCCCAAGGATGGAGTCCTCCAAGCATGGAGTCTCTCAAGGGTAGAGTCCTTCCGGTACGGGGGCGCTCAAGGGTGGAGTTCCTCAAGAATGGAGCCCCTCAAGGATGGAATCCCCATGGATCCACTCCCTCAAGAATGGAGTCCCCCAAGGATGGAGTCCTCCAAGCATGGAGTCTCTCAAGGGTAGAGTCCTTCAAGGATGGAGTCCCTCAAGGGTGGAGTTCCTCAAGAATGGAGCCCCTCAAGGATGGAATCCCCATGGATCCACTCCCTCAAGAATGGAGCCCCTCAAGGATGGAATCCCCATGGATGGATTCCTTCAAGAATGGAGTCTCCCAAGGATGTATTCCCCTAAGGACGGAGTCCATTAGGCATTTAGGGATCCTCTCCCCTCTTTCCTCCTCTCTCTGGCATGACACACGCCCTGTCTTAGGGCCTAACTGAACTTCTCTCCATTGATGCTGACTTTCCTAGCTCTTTTCTTTGTTCCCACAGACACCACCCATTTACCTTCCTTTCTGCCAGGTGAATTCCTAGAGCTGGGGTTTGAGTCAGACAGACTGGGCTTAAATCCCAGCTCTGCCACTAGTTGTTTGAATGACTTTAGGTTTGTTATAAACTTCTCTGGATTTCAGCTCCTCATTGGCAAAGTGAAAACGAGCCTTTTGATGACTAACTGAGGTAATGCCTTAAAGCACTGAGCACAGTGGCAGCATGATGTGAGCACTGAAGGGCTCCCTGCTGTCATTATCATTCATTGTGTTTTTTTCAACCCTTCAGGCCCAGCTTAAATGCCACCTTCTTCATAAAGCCTTCCTTGATCCATCCCCCAGCTGTGCTCCCTTCATGCTATGTTCTTCGAGCACTGGGAAACGCGCACTCTATCCTTCTCTTACATCTGCCTGTGTTGATGATATTTGTATTCATTCCTTAGGTCTACTTCTAGGTGGCAAACAAATTGAGTGCTTAATACCAGCAACTCTTGAGCATTTTTGTTGTTTTTCTAGTAGTTTTTCTGATTCATTTGGTCTCTTTCTTGAAGCTAATTGGTGAGGACCCATGTTCAAAAGTAGCAGATCTAATTACTTCATACAAACATTGAACTAACTCTGTCCTCCTGGAAAAAATGTAGATTTGCTTTACAACACCAGAAGAAAGCCTCTCTTGTTTGCTGCTCTGAGTTTTGTCAGGACTCTGTCCCTCTGTCCCAGCATTTCTCAGATTGAACTGTGACATCTCTCTTCCACTAGCCCCTGAATTCATGGATCTCATTTCTCTTTTGTATCTCACCTAATTTTTATAACAATTCTGTGAGGTGGCAGGTATAATTCCCATTTTTTTTCCTTTTTGTCTTTTTTACTGACCAGTAACGGGATCGCAACCCTCGGTGTTGCACCCGCACTGCGCTCAGCCAGTGAGCGGGAACTGGTCTCCATATGGGATCCGAACCCTCGGCGGGAGTGTCGCCGTGCTCCCAAGCGGCGCACTCTCCAGTGCGCCACCGGGCCGGCCCTATAATTCCCATTTTACTGAGTAGGAAACCAAGACTCAGAAGGTTGAAGAACTTGCTCAAGGTTATCCAGTCAGGAAGTGGTGGAATTGGAAGTCTGTCTGACTTCAAAGTCACTCAATTTCTCTGCTTCCAAGTGAGGGCCTGATTGTTGTCACTGGTGCAAAATGCAAAAGAGGCTGTAGTTCGTCTTATGGTTCTGCTATTCTTGAATATTCCCAAATTTTGAAACCATTTGAACATTCTGCTTGTATCCCTGAAAAACGGGTCCCTCTTATCTCTGAGTGGACTGGCTTCCTCTTTTCTTTGTCCTGAGCTTCTCTTGCTGAAGCTCCATAGAGACTGCCTTTATCCCAGATTTCTATGATTTGTGCATATAACTCCCTTCATGGCTTTCTTGAGGGGACTGGAGCTACACTCAGAGCTCAAGGTGGAGATGGGATATCATTTCGTCCAAAGGCCCTTGGCCATGCTAAGCTATCAATTGATGTGATGACTGACCTCTCGCCCTGTGACTGAAATCCTCTGTGCTGATCGTGCATTGTCCTTATTGTGTGCTGAAGCTCCATAGAGACTGCCTTTATCCCAGATTTCTATGATTTGTGCATATAACTCCCCTCATGGCTTTCTTGAGGGGACTGGAGCTACACTCAGAGCTCAAGGTGGAGATGGGATATCATTTCGTCCAAAGGCCCTCGGCCATGCTAAGCTATCAATTGATGTGATGACTGACTTCTCGCCCTGTGACTGAAATCCTCTGTGCTGATCGTGCATTGTCCTTATTGTGCTTCTAGGCTCCAGAGCTGTCTAGTTGTTTCTGTGCGTGGGACAAAGCCTTCATTGCTCATTTGTTAGTCTGATGCTTCAGCTCTCCATATCCTGCTGGGAAGGCCTGGGCTGCCATGTACCTGTTACCTGTGCTATGTCACAGGCCACCAGGAACGGGTTCCAGTGGAAGTAACGTTCTAGTATTTGACACCAATTGTCCCCTTAAGTATGATCATCGTGGCTTGGGTTCTGGAGCCTCAACCCCTAGGTCTAGAGGGGCCCCATCTCATCCACCCCAGCCCTCCTATTTTTCAGAGGAAGCCTGGATCTCTCGACAAATCAGTGGAAGGTCCAGACTTTGAACTCACATTTCTTCCCTTTCAGTCCTGGTTCTTAATTTGCTGTTCTACTTGTTTTTTAACAAAAAACCAAGTTGTTTCCATTTTTAGGGAAACTTCTCCATGAAAATGCAAAGCTTTCTTATTTTATTCTCCATAACCAGTTCTAATTCAAAAATAGTAGTAGTTGGGTTTTTACCTCTAATGCCTTCCCCCCCTGCCTTGTTCTACTAGTACAGTGATACCAGACAGCTCTTTTTGGGTGCAATTGGTTTAGCTGCCCTGAAGCTAATTGTTCCTTGTTCTGACTAGTTGGTCTCTTCATTTCATGACAGTCCTACTAGCCAGCAGTGCTAATCCTCTCATCATATGCTAACCCTCTTCTCCTATCACTGCACCTGCAATTAAACTCTTCTCCAGCTATGTAAACTGCTTCTGCATCACTAATAATTAATATTGGTTATTCAGCACTTCTTCTAGCTGCTAAATATTGAATTCTGTTATTTTTAATTATATGAGGCCCTTATTAATTATCTTACTAAATTAGTCTTGTGCCCACTGGTTATAAAAACTCTACAACTAATGGATCTGTCCCTAGAATACCTCTCTTTTTCAGAATCATACACTCGGGTGTACAGTTTAGTGTTTAATGTACATCGAGCAACCATGTCCCTCCATTTCTAATACTCTAAAGTAAAGTAGCCTCAGTCCCTTTGACATCTCCTCCCCAAAGACTAGGGTAATTTTGAAGGTGGTTGTTGCTGCTGTCTTTGGCAATGAGGAGAGAAAACAAACTTAGCACCACATGGGGGTGGGCACTTGAGAGACTGGGTTAGAAAGAGCTGGCTTGTAGCTTAGGGAGGAGGAAGTGATTTTAGAGGTAGGTGGGACTTCTATGTTCCTTTTTATGGGTGTAGGGTGAGTAAATTTCTGGCATTAGCTGTGGGGAGCAGAGGCTCAGGGGTGTATGAGTGTACATGGAAGGAGGCTGGGCTGCTGGGATAGCCTTATTAATTCCAGGGACTTGCAGGGGTGGTGGTGGTGGGCACTTGATGCTGGGAGGGATGGCTGCCCAGAGAATGGGAGTGGGGTGCCTGAAAAACCTGGAGAACTCTTTGGGAAATGTGGGCTCTGAAGAAGTCAAGGTGGACAGGCAGGAGGAGTCAACTATGGGTGGGAGAGCAAGTGGAGAGCTAGGAGGGTTTGGGATGATTAGATACAGTGTGAGCATGAGCCCTCTGCCAGCCCATGGAGGGCAAGGTTTCCTTTTCCCTGTTCTGGTGGCGACTCACTCTCTCTTCCTTCCTGAAGGATGAGGAGCAGGAAAAAAAAAATAAAAGAGGGAGGAGCTGTCCTTCCCCTCGATCCTCAACGACTCCCTCAGTCTATTTGCCTATCCTCCATCCCTAGGAAAAGCAGACACCCATATCCCTTCCTATGGTCCTTGGGAACCCTTTCCTTTGCCTCCAAATGAAATTGTCTCTCATTCTTGCTAGTCCTTTGATTCTCTAAGGGTGTTGCCCACTCTTCTCTCAGCCTGACAGCCAGCTGGCCATCACCAACCAGTTAATCCATTAACCTGACATGGCCACTGGTCAGCCAGTTGGCCAGCACCAGCTGGCTCTTTAGTCCATTCTCTGGAAAGCCATCTGGTTGACCAGTTACCCAACAAACCCATCAGTCCATTACCTGAGTCAATAGCCCATCCCTCCTCATACCCCTTGTCCCCTCCCTTCCTTCCCCTTGACTCCCTAACATTTCAGCTGATAGGACTTACTAATACTGCATAATTGGGTCTGCTTCTTAATCCCCTGCCTTCCCTCTCTCACCCTCTGTTGGAAAACCCGTTGCCGACTCTGTGTGTGTTACTAACACGCTTATAGCCCAGGGGACCCAGGGATGGGCAGGGACAGGTGGGGCAAGGTATGAGTGACAAACCGAACTAACCTTTCTGTCTCATCTGCGGAATGTTGGCCATCTTTAAGTCTTTGCTTTCTTGGTCCAGTTCTTTTGTTGTTTTTTTCTCTACTAACCAAGATCTCTAACTGTTCCCCTTCTCTGCAGACGGCTCTTCCGGGAGGGGCTGGTGGGGAAGAGGAATCCAGAGGAGGGGTGGGGGAATGACTGGGAGAAGAAGGGATTTAATTTTTTTTGTTTTATTTCTCCCTCCCATTATAATTTAATTTTCTTTAAACAAAATACTTCCGTTGAACCTAAGGTGGGAGGGTTTGAACAAACAACCAAATATATATGGATATATATTTTTCCTCCTTCCTTGAGTTTCACAGTTGGTCATTTTCTTTTTCTTTTCTTTTCGTTCTGTTCTTTTGTTGTTGTCTTTGTTGTTTTCTTTAACACCCCCCTCCCACTTCCCCCCATATCTCCGGTGAAGCACGCAGGGATTGGACACGCTATGGTAAACAAACTGCATTATCTGGTAGATATCACTCTAATTGTCTTACCGTTTGGTTTGCCGTGGGTTTTTTTAACTGTTCGATTCTCCCTCTTTTGTTTCCTCTCCCTGTTTGGTTTTGGTTGATTTGCTCTTCCAATTGTTTTTTTTTTTTTTTTTTTTGCGTCCTGGACAATCTTTAGATTTTGCTTCTCTTTCTTTTAGTTTTCCTCTTTCTCTTTTCTTTCTTTTTTGGTCCAAAGTCAAACCCAAAAGACACATGAAAATTTTTTTTTTTTTTTTTTTTTTTTTTTGCGTCCTGGACAATCTTTAGATTTTGCTTCTCTTTCTTTTAGTTTTCCTCTTTCTCTTTTCTTTCTTTTTTGGTCCAAAGTCAAACCCAAAAGACACATGAAAATTAAGGAATTTGGCTTGTCCCTTGCCCTAATCTCTCACTCCTGAATTCAGACTCCTGGCCAGAGAGACCTGGGGGAGGCCTCACCGTTCATCGGCTCTGGTTAGACCAGCCCCGATGCCAGGCCGCTCATTTCTATTGCTTTAGTTTGTTCTTTTCCCCCTCTCCCTTGTTTTTTCTCTTTGATTTAGTTTCTTGGTCTCCTGAAAATCCATGGAAAACACCATCCCATGACATGCTATGCTCTGCTCACTGTCAGCTCCCCGGATGGGGCCCCTCAAGTTGGGGGCGGGGGCTGGGGGTGAGACCTCCGGTGGCAGCCAGCTGGGGCAGTTTGTGCAGGGATGGCCTTCGGGATGCAGAGCTGCCTGAGACCAGTCCAGATCTCATTCAAATCACCAGTTCATACCAGTTTTGGGGCTGTCCCATGCTGGCTGCCAGGGGAAAGGTGACATCCCCTCCCTGACTTCTCAGCCTTGAGGGTTCCTGATCCATTTCCCCCACATTTTGCATGGCATGAGTGGTCTTTTCCCCAACCAGGGATAGTGCCAGTGTCCCCCCAGCTGCTCTGTTGCTCTGACTAACACTGTGTTTCACACTGTCTTCCTTCCCTCATCCCCTCCCCTCTATGCCCCTTGCCTCTCTTGCACAGCTTTTGACAGAGGCTGGTTTCCTTCCCTGTGGAGGGGAGTGAGAGGAGGAGGCGAGGCAGGGGTGGAGTTGGGTAGTGTTGGTTGTCCTTGTCGCCAAGCTCCTCTGTTTGGGTTGGGCTCAGTCCCGGTGCGTGTTGGTGTGGGTGTCTGTATAGATGCAGCTGGTGTGTGTGGTGTGTAGGTGTGACTGTGTGTAAATGTTGGAGTGACATTTAGGGGGTGTTAGTGGGAAACTGTACTGTGTGTTTGTGAGACTGCTGGGAACTCTACATGGGTAGATGCTGGTGTGATCTGGGCGCTGCGTGACTGTGTGGGGTTTTGAGCCTGGCGAGGACTGTATAAATGTGGGCTGTGGGGGCTGGCCCTTCAGTCTAGGTGCTGTGATGGGCAGGAACAGGGAAGGAGCTGGCCCTTTGCTCCTTGCCTCTCCTCACCTTGCCTGGGAGTGTGTGCCTGCAGGCCCTGCTGTGCACAATCCCCTGGGATTCCCTCATGCCTGCCCAGTTCTGGCTCTGCGGCAGCAGCCGGTTAGTCATCGCCTATTAATAATGCAAGGTGATTGATCACCAGGCTGGGGACCCTGTAGATGGACGTGTCTGCTTCTGTGGGGCTGGCATTGCTTGGGGCAGCTGCCTGACCTGTCCAGCCTCCCAGGTCGGCGTGGCTGGCTGGTGAGGAGGGAAGTGTGATAGTGGGTCCCTCAATCTGAGTGGCTCCCCCACCTCTCCAGGGGGCTCTACCTCTGAGGCCATGTCAGGCCTTCTTGACACTTTTGTAGGTCCCTGTTTTCCTGCACCCATATAGACTAGTGCCCACAGCCAACGCTATGCTGAACCTCCCTAATCTAAGACCTCGTGTGGCCACTTCCAGTCATCCTGGTATTCAAATGGAGCCATAGGGTGGTCCCAGAACCACCCTCCAGCAGAGCTGCAGACTCTGTTCTTCCAGCCGCTGCTCCTAGGACTTAGCTACTACCCGCCCCACTCAGGCCAGGCCATTGAGGACCAGTCAGGAGCTGGCCATTTAGATCTTTTTTACAGAGCTTCACTGTATAGCCAACCTGTGACTTTGGGGACAGAAGGGAGGCAAGATCAACCCATGTGGTACTCCCTCAGCACCTGGGTAATACCATCCTAGAATTAGGACCCAACAGACCTTCCTTCCAGTTTCAGTTTGGTTAAAAATTGACCACATGAGGGCCAGTCCGTGGCTTACTTGGGGGAATGTGGTGCTGATGACACCAAGGCCACAGGTTTGGATCCCTATATAGGGATGGCCAGTTATCTCATTTGGGAGAGCGTGGTGCTGACAACACCAAGTCAAGGGTTAAGGTCCCCTTACCGGTCATCTTTAAAAAAAAATTGACCGCATGACCTGGGGCTTCTGAAGCCACTTTCCTCATCTACCAAAATTGGCTGATAATATACCTGCATTGCCTGTTTCATGGGTTCAGTGTGAATGTCAAGCAGGGTAATGGAAGTGAAAGCATTTGCACTCTGTAAAGGGAATTATAATTTTATTAAACTTTATAAAATGTTAATTGATTATCTCAGTGTTTTCAGGTAAGGGATGTTTTGTAAAGAAGTGATTCCTTTCCCAGAGCAAACCCTGGAGAATACAGTTCTCTGGACCCACTGGAGATCCTCTTACCATCCCTTCTTAGGAATCAGTCCCCAAACTGCATGAAACCCCAGAATGCTTCAGGAATTGGGCTGGGGAGGAGGAAGAAAGATGAATGAATTTGTTAAGTTTGTTAAGAAGTGAACAATTCTGTCTGGTTTCAGCCCTGGCAAGGAAAGTATCTGCTGAATTCTGAGTCTCTATAGTCCACACTTTCTTGCGTGAACAACACTGATTGATGAACAGATCCAGCTGCCACTTGGTGGCCTCATAAACCCTCTTAGACCTGCCCTAGGGATCAGTTCTTTCAGACCAAGACTGGAGTCAGAGAACAGGGCACTAGCAGAGACAGGGTTCAATGTGTTGTGATTCCCAAGGCATCCCTCAGACGGGCTCCACTTAGTGTTAAATTTATTTTTACTAACTCATTCATGTGGACTCTTTTCCTGTTATTTGAGCACTTCTCCTTGGGGGAGACGGTGGAAACAGACTAAAAAGATCAACCAGTTGAGAGGTTTGGGTTAGGTGTGGTTAGGCTGATGAACATCTACTTGTAAAAACAAAAATAGTTCTTTGTACATACACTTTACATACAATTAAAATAACTTTCATATATATATATATATATAAAATTATTATTATTTTTGACAGCTGGCTGGTAAGGGGATTTGAACCCCTGACCTTGGTGTTACGAGGATGGGTTCTAAAAATAGTTCTTTGTACATACACTTTACATACAATTAAAATAACTTTCATATATATATATATAAAATTATTATTTTTTTTGACAGCTGGCTGGTAAGGGGATTTGAACCCCTGACCTTGGTGTTACGAGGATGGGTTCTAGCCAACTGAGCTAATTGGCCAACTCTAAATAGCTTTCATATTTTGAATATCATTTAAACTTGATGAGTGCCTGGATTGCAGGCAGCAGGCAGAAGATGTACCCAGTTAACAGATGGGGAAACTGAGGCCCAGAGAAAGTGCCTTGCCTGGGGTTACATGCCAGATATGGAGGAGTTTTGTTTCAGTTTCTCATTTGATGCTCAGAGTAAGCCTGGAAGAAAAAGGAGTGATGGAAGTTATTAAACCCCTTTTTACAGGTGAGAGTCAGAGAGGTCAAGTGAGATTGTTCTGGAAAATGGTGAAGGCTAAATGAGAGCCCAGGATTTCTGACCTGAAGTCTTTCCTCTCTATACCCAAACTTTATCAAATCCAGATCTCAGGATTCACAGTAGGGCTATCACTGCTGTTTAAGTTCACCTTCTTGGTGTGTCTTTCTAACCTGTTTTTCTCATTAGCTTCTTTACCTCATGCATCCTGAAGAAGACCCTTTCTTCTCCGTTGTCTTCATCTCCTACTCCCACCCCACTCAATCCTAAGGGGATGCCAGGACCTTTTCCCTAGACTAGTTGTTCTTAGACCCCTTTGGTTCATGGATCCCTTTGAGAATTTGATGACAGCCATAGACTCTAACAGGAAAAAAAAAAAGCCCATTGATGTAGTTTTGCGTATAATGTCAAGGAGCCTCAGTATCCCTGAAGCCCATCCAGCCCAACCACAAAACAAAAACGCCTGCCCTCAGTCTCATTTTCCCTAGAATAATTCCCCTCCCAAGGAGGTTGGTACCCCTGTGATCGTTACAGGCAATTGGGAAAGGCTTTGGACTATGCCAGAAGGGCACTTCCCCTCTTCCTCAGCCTTTCTTCCTGGGGCACGGTAGGCATGGGGTGCCTGCCCATGTGGAGATATTTATGGCCAGGACCTGGTTTCACATTCTACCCAGCCTGCCTAAGGGGAGGCAAGCAGAGTGGAGCAGAAGATAGGTGGGGCCCAGGTCACAGGCTGCCCCTTGCGGCCACCTGCAGCCAGTCTTCCTGCTCCCGTGGAGTGAATGTAGTGGGGGTTAGGCAGTGGGTTCCTGCTACTTCTGTGCCTCTTCCCCTCTGGACATGACCCTTCCAGGGCAGAAGCTCTGGCTCATTACCTTCGGCCTACTCAGTACCCACTAGGCCTAAGTGGTCTGTGTTGAGTGGGTCAGCGTGGCTTGGGCATAGGCCCTCTGCTGTGTCTTGAGGTCCTAGCCGTGGTCCCTATGATGCTGTTTGAAAAGCAAACAGCCCAGACTTCCTCCCCACTGCCTTCGGTAGGATGTGATGTGTGCACGGGTGGTGTCTGGGGGCTGGTGATTGGTGGCGAATGGGCAGTGCAATGAGCGTGTGGATTTGCCACTGATGAGGAAGGTCAGGGTCTATTGTACTCTCCTTTTTTCTCACAACCCGTGAGTGTCTCTGCCCTAGTGGTCACTCCTCTCTCCTCCTCTGTGGGAAGGAAGCTTCCCCTTTCTGCACCCTCATGGCTCTTCCGCCTCCATCTCTGCTCCTCCTGATCTCCCCTGCCCCGCATGACTTCTCACCTGTGGCTGCCTTTCTCTGGCCTGAACTGCTGGGCCTGGCCCCCCACCCTGCTCCTCTAACCTGCACGTGAACCAGCCTGGGTGGACTGCCACCTTTGTGGTTGCCCTGAGAGTCGGCAGGGGCAACTGGCCTTCTACACATGGACTCTGCAGTGCTTTAGAGAAAATGTTCTCAAGGTGATAGTGACACCTGGTGGCCAGTGATGGCCAAAGCTAACCAGCCTGGGTGGACTGCCACCTTTGTGGTTGCCCTGAGAGTCGGCAGGGGCAACTGGCCCTCTACACATGGACTCTGCAGTGCTTTAGAGAAAATGTTCTCAAGGTGATAGTGACACCTGGTGGCCAGTGATGGCCAAAGCTGGAGGCTATGTATCTACAGAGGCTTCTTTCAGTACCCCCTGCTCTCCGCCCCTCCGCCCCCAACAAACACACATTTGCTGACCCTTGGGGGTGTGTTGTCTGGAATCTGAGCTGGGCCTTGCATCCTGGGCCTCTGGAGAGATATGGGCTGCTCCTCAGACTCCCAGGAACCAGGGAGAAAACCTCAGGTGGACAAAGCTTTCAGGTCATGCCAGTAGAGATGGCATCCTGGTCCTTTCCTTCAGATGGCTCATCTTTTTTCATTTCCCATTACACTGTTTCTACTCTTTATTTTCCTATAAAATCTTCCAGACCCAAAAGGCTGAATTGCTAAGGCGGGAATTTTAGATACTGATGGGATGAGGTGGGGACTGCTTTCTTCCGTGCCCCTCAATTATGCCATGGAGCTGGCTTTCTATCTGGCTTGTGGTTAGGCCCCTGAGGAGTGATGCTAAGACTCAGCCTTTGAAGCATTAAGGCACATTTCGTGTCCAGGATGAAGATGAGCCTCTTCCTCTACCCTGAGCCGATCTGACCACACCTGGAATGTTGTTTGCGGTCCGAGCATTGCAGTATAACAAGTACAAACTCAAATTCTAACTGGAATGCACTCAGAGGAGAAAGGCCAGGAGGTTGAGGCATTTGGCAAATCTATTCTATCAGTAAAAGTTAAAGGAACTGCTGTTGAATAGCAACCATCTCAAGGAACCCATGACTTAATATCTTCAGCTCTCTGGTGCTGTCATGAGAGAGAACCGGTTCCAAAAGGTAAACCCTCTGGAAGACTGATTTTGACCCAGTGTAAGGAGTTAATGGATCTAACACTGAGAGAGGAAGTGGCTGCTCTGGGAAGTGGCATGTGCCTGCCCCATCATTGCTCATGTTCAAGTAGGGGCAGGATGTGTTTCTTGTCAGGGATGTAGTAAAAGGGTGGGCCAGGGGCTCAGGCTATTGGAGGTCACTTTGAAAGTCTCCTTTCAGACTTGAGATGCTGTAATCTAGGTGTGTGCGGCCATGAGATCTGGGAAAGGCTGGGGTGAGAGCTGAAGACTGAAGGACTGAGGCCAAGTAACCTCTGGCATCTGGTGGAACATTCTGCCAATCCTTTTTTACTGGCTTTCTGGTCTAAAGAGATTCCACCCAGGTCTTTCCAGCCATGAAAGCTCTAAAAGATGAGATCTCTTGAGTGCAAGGAGACCACAACTGAGAAAGGGATTCTCCACCCCGAGAAGTGGAATCTACAGGGCTGTGCAGTTAGGGAGGGGACGCAATAGTCCCTCAGATCTCAAACATGGGCCTAAGAGGGCTTCACTTGAGCTTAGCAGAGGTAAATTTAGGACAAATGAAAGGCCTTCCTGCTTCCCACAGCAGGACTGGCTTTAGGGAATGTGTTCCCCAGTGAGTATAAGCTGAGAATGTGAGGAGATTTGGGGAAGGTTCAGATAAAGCCACTAGTGACTAGATCCCTTAACAGACTATTAAGAGAAACTGACTATTTTGGGACTGTCTTAACTTGTCAGGGACATCTTTAATCACTTGAAGCTGACATTCTGACTTTGGGTGACCGGACCTTCGATGCCCCCCCAGGACTGGTGGACTGCACCCATGGGACATTTCTTATGTTCTTAGGTTATGAGAGGGCCCCAGTCTGGGAGATGAGTTCTGCCCACAGCGTGGCAGTTCCCCTCAGGAAGGAAGGAGAAGCAGCTCATCCTCAGGCACCTTTTATAATCTTTCAGAGGAAAGAAGGTGGGCACTGGCGACTGCAGGGGTGGGCCGAGAAGATCTCAAAGTGCCTGAAGACACGCTGTCCCCTTTGCTGTGATTAAACCTACAACCTCCCGACCACACTCCTTCCTGCTGCCTCATTCTCCCTGGGGTCCTAGACTGGGGGAGCAGGGCCTGGGGGAGCTGATCAGAATAGTTCTGTGGCGTGTCCGGCCAGGAGCTTGGCCTGGCTTCTTTCCTGGGGCCAGACCCTGGGACCCTTTCCCAATTTCCTGTCTCATATATGCTGAGCAAGCACAGGCCTTCCTCCTTGGTGGGGGCAGTTGGTCTCAGGCCAACAACTCTCAAGAGTTGAGTCACTCAATGCCTTTCCTTCCTCAGCTAGGAGCTCCTCTCTCCCAGCTTGCCTACTGAAAGCCACAGGGTAGCAAATTAAAGGTGCTTTTGACAAAAACCCACAAACCCTCTTCCACAGGCTTGGTTTCTCTCCCAGGCCAGTGATTTCCTTTCCAGGCACCTCAAGAGCTAATATTTACTGTTTCTGAACTGACTTTTCTGCAACTACAGGGACTTTGCTGGAACTGACTTTGATATACAGAGGGCATGGTATAGCCCAGCCCAGAATCCCACCCCCTCCCCCCACAAAACTACTATGAACCAGGTGACAGGAAGCCACCCAACAATATCTTCTCCACTGATGCATGAAACTCTGACATTTAGAGCTTCTTCCCTTTGGATTGATATTTATTATCACTCAAGTAATAGTAGTGGTACTCATTTACATCATTACTTTGCCTAGCACTTTACAGTTTACAAAGCACATTCATTGTTTTAAACCTCATAACCCTTATGTGAGATGGTTTGGGCTGGTGATTCTGTCTTGCCAATTGTTTCACATATTGGCAGAGAATGCAAATGACTTTCCCAAGTTCACACAGCTGCTAAGCAGGAGACCTGGATCTTCTGGTTCCTAGTTCAGGGAGTTCTCCACAGTCCTGTGACCATGCCCTTTTGATGCTCCCAGCAGAGCACAAGGGAAGGTACGAATGGAGAGAACTGAGCATTTGTGACCCTGGGAAACCCTTAGCCTCCTCCCTTGACAACCAAATGCTGGACCTACCAGTCTGGGGGCTGGCCACAAGGGAAGGTACGAATGGAGAGAACTGAGCATTTGTGACCCTGGGAAACCCTTAGCCTCTTCCCTTGACAACCAAATGCTGGACCTACCAGTCTGGGGGCTGGGGGGATGGGGTGTCTGAGGTTCACCAGCTTTCTCCTCTCTCCCTGGCTTCTCTGAACATGAAGGCCCAGTGGATTCAGCATAGCAGGATATCAGCCCAATTAGCTTTGATGGAGGGCAGCCGCATACTCTTATTACCATGTCCCTCAAAGCCTGTTGCCTGCAGGACACCTCTGCTCAGGCCCAGTAGCCCTGGGGTCTTGCTGGGTTTGAGACTCTGAAGCTAAGAAGGGCTTGTCTCACATCTCAGAAAAGTGAATGAAAAACTTCATGGAATCCCAGAGCCAGAAGTGCCCGTAGAAGTCATCTGCCTGAAACTACACGAACCCCTCTATGGCGGCATCTCTGATCAGAGTTTGTTCAGGTCAAGCTTAAAAACTTCATGGAATCCCAGAGCCAGAAGTGCCCGTAGAAGTCATCTGCCTGAAACTACACGAGCCCCTCTATGGCGGCATCTCTGATCAGAGTTTGTTCAGGTCAAGCTTAAACACCTCTTATGCCAGGAGGCTCACTACCACCCAAGCCAGCCCTTGACATTATTCAGATTTACATCTCACTAATTCTGGTCTTCTACTAAGCCCTGGGTGATTCTGCAGTAACCTCATTTAATCCTTACAATCTGCCCATTTGGGAAATTGAGACTCAGAGATTAAGTAATTTGCACAAAGTCACGTGAGGAAAGATATCATTTCCAGACTTCTCACCATCCTATCTGCTCCATGTACCCATTTTATTCTGCCAGCACCTCCCTTAACAGAGGTGCCTAGAATTGGTTGCCCTGGGCTCTCATGAGGCCACCAGCCACATCAGATTTTTGGCAGCAGTATTACACACTGACACCTTCTGAGCCTGTTGTCATTTCATAAGCACAGGGTCATTTCGGGTTTTTTCCCTTATGCTGCTATAAGGCCATTTATTCCCCTTTCTTTTTGTGTGCAGCTGGGCATAAGCACTGGTCTTCACATTCTTACCTGTTTGAGTCAGTCCAACTTCCTGAGGGAAACTCTGCCGCTCAGTCTGGCCACGAATTCCTGCTGTGAGCTGGCTACGGGCCAGACTTTGGCAGTGACGCCAGAGTGGCCAGACTTCTGTGGAATTCTGTATCCCAAGAGGCTCCTGGTGGCTGGAGTCAGATCCCATGGTAGCCAAACCCCTCAGGGAATAGGCCCTCAGCCCTAGCAGACAGTAGGCTTGTGGGCGGAGCCAAAGTATCTCAGTTTGGCAAGGGACAGTCCTTAGGGACTCTCCTCCCTGCCTCCCATAGCCCCTGAGAAGTCTTCAGTCCACAACCTCCGTGGAGCTGGGGACAGAAGAAACTTCCTAGGCGCCATCAAGGGTGTCCAAGGCACATTCCCAGGCTCCAGCCCAAAGGACTGCTTCTGAGACCTCTTCCTCTGAAGCTTTGGGAAGGGCACTTTGGGCTGTTTGTCCTTGGGTGTCTCACATGTATATTTCTGTGGCTGAGAAGAGCCAGGGCCAGCCTGCACGGTATGTTCACCCCTATGAGCTCATCCTGTGAGTGTCTAGAGTTCTACTATTAAAGCTTAATATATGGGATTTTTAAAGTTTTTCCTGAAATCATATGTTCACAGGGTTGGAAGGAGCCTTAGCATTCATCTAATCTATCTCATATTTAGTGAAGGAAAATTCTCTACAATTATCTTTGTCAGGTAATTCTCTAGTGTATGCATGAACACATCCACCTCTCAAGACAGCCTATCCCACTGTTTTTACAATAGAAATTTCTTCCTATAAGTGCAAGTCTGCCTTTCTGGAGCTTTTGCCCCTGGCCCTGCCTGGCTCTCTCTCCTGCTACTTGGTCTTCCATAACCTGCTCTGAAAATACCAGTTTTCTAGGAGGAGAACATTGTAAGCTTTTCTTGACCAACATCTGAGGCAATTTGCTGGCAGCCATCAGTGGTGCCTGGGGTGAGGCCCTGGGGGAGGGCACTGGCAAGAGCCAGGCTAGTGGCTCCACAGACTCTGTGACTCTTGCTGTCTTTCACCTGAACATCCATCTCAGGCAGTGAGAGGTTGTGACATTGATGTTGTGGCCTGAACTACAGAATAAACAGTAAGGGGTCAGGCCTGGTAGGAGCAGGTGTATTTAGGACAAAAAGGAGACTAGAAAGGTCGATTCCCACCATGCGGAAGCAATTACGGATGCTGATCAAATAATACTCACCTCATAGAGCTATTATGAGTTAAAGGGAGATGTGTATCCAAGTGTCCACTGTGTTACCTGTCACACAGGAAGCAGCAAGGGCTAGCTCTAAGTTATTTAGAGAAGTTAAGTGACACAACTAGGGAAAGGGTTTAGGAGGATAACAGGTGGTCGTGGAGAAGACAGGTTCGAGGAGAAGCAATGGATGAATTAGGAGACTATGCTAGTCCAAGCAAGAAATGGTTCAGGCCTGGCCACAGCTGGCCCAGAGAAGAAGGTAAATCTTAGATCCCAAGAGGGAAAAATTGAGGAGTCCTGAGGTCTGACTGAATGGAGTGGTCTCCAGCAGGCTTACTGGGTGTGGGTACTGCAGTGCTAGGCTCAGACCAAGGCTCACAGACCCCATGAATATGCATGGAAGAATGGAAAGGAAGGGTTAGAGCTCTTGCTGGGATTTGTGAGTGGTTGGGGGTTACAGAAATATGGGCAATCTCTGAGGTGGGGGGACCAATTACTATCCCAGATCCTCTTAGTAGAACAGCTTGATACTGGGAAGGGTAACACTTCAACTTTCCTGGTAGTGGAGGTAAAAATAGGCCATCATAAGCAGGAGAGGAGAGAGATGGCCAGAATGGGAGGCCCAGGGGAAAGGGGGAACAGGAGGAGGAGCAGGGCTAGGGGCATGTTACAGGGGGGGAGGGTGGGGCGGAGGGGAGAGTGCTGAAAGAGGAAGTGGGAAAATGCTGAAGACATACTTAGCTCACTTCTCAGCCTTGCCTCGGGAGCCCCCTCTTCGACATTACCATCAGCACACCTGGCAGGCTTTTTTAGGCTTTATAGAGCATTTCCCTTGTGCTGAACTTGAGCTCCAAATGCTTGTTGTCTTTAATACAAATGTTAGAAAAACAAAGTCACATGTGCCTTTGATCCTGTCAGGGCATAATCCGAATCACAGCTGGGAGGAGAGGAAGCATGGGAGTGGAGCCATGTTGTTGGGTAAAATGTAATTATGCTGTTTCAGAGGGAAAAACAACTTGGCCTTGAGTACTTTTTGCAAACATTAACGCCTTATTTCTTTCCTCTGGGTAAGGAGGGTTCTGGGAACAAATGACTGCCCCTCCTTCAAGGCCCTCCCTGTGGGAGCTCCTGCCCACCCCCGAGAGTGGCTCTGACCCCCTGAGTCAGCCTCAGGACTGATCCCACATTGCAGTCAACTCCAGATGAGAAGTGAGCCAAGTCTAGTCACCTGGTCCAGCACCCGCCCTCCTTCCCTGGGAGCCACCTACAGCCCAATCCAATCTTTGGAGTTTGGTGTTGATCCTCCCTTTCCTTTTGGAAGCCGGGCCTGTAAGTACAAGTGGGAGCTGGACATCAAGCAGGCACCAGAGAAGAAGCCAGCTGGTGTTAGAAGACTCAAAGCTACTAAAAAGAACAAGTCTAAAAGGGAGTGGAAGGGAAAAGGGGTTGAGGGGTCTCAGGCATTATGTGTCAGAATGATCGCAAGCCCTAAACTGTCCACACTGTGTCCCGGCAAAAAGCTAGGGCTGAGGATCCTTTCGAGGGGTTTCTGCAGTAGCAGAAGCCTCTGGCCAGATCCCACTAGATTGCACTGCAGCTTTGCCACAGAGACAGCCTTTCTCTTTGGAATTCTCTTGGCGTTTTGGTTTTATCTCTTTTGCATTTTTGTCTTCCAGAGTGGAACACTTAAGGATCCAGACTCGAGCAAGACCCCGCCTCAGCGGCCACCCCCCCAAGGTTGTTTACAGTATATTCTCGACTGTAATGGCATTGCAGTAGGGCCAAAACAAGTCCAAGCTTCTTAAAGTGATTGGTAGTTAATTTTTCAAAGGGGAAGTTTTAAGCCAAAAACAAACAAAACAAAAAGAAAGAAAAAGAAAAGAAAGGGGAGCAGGGAGGGGTGCAGCAGCCCCCCTTGGTGCTGCTGCTGCGCTCTTTCCATGCTGGCTGGACTGTGTTTTTCCTATGCAGTGTCAGCTCCTCTGTCTGGTGGTTTACCTGTTCCTGTTCGTGCTTGTAATGCTCACTTCTGTTTTCTCTGTATAACTTGTGATTCCAGGGCTGTTTGTCAACAGTGTACAAAAGAATTGTGCCTCTCCCGTGTCCAGTGTGACTCTATCTTCTGGGTGGTTTGATAGTATTTTTTAAAGTATTACATAATGTGGGTGAAATAAGAGTAGGAGGGTGGACAGGAGAGAAACAGAAACCACAAAAATAAAACCCAATTCCTCTCCTTCTCCCCCTAGGCTCTGCTTAACACCCCCACCCCCCACTTTACCTCCATGAGTGTGCTTGGGATCTTCAATGAACTGTGCTTTTTGCTTACTTTCTGCATGACTAGGGTAAATAGGTAGAACTTTAAGAGATTTTCAAGATCTAATTTCCATAGCTTCATCCGTTGAATTTGAAGGCATCCACCTTTTTTCTCCATTTGCTAAAATTTGGTGCAGTTTAAGTTTATGTGAATAGGCTGGCTGTGCCTGTAGAGCTCTTGTGTTTTTAGTGATGACATGAAATACAGAGAACAAGCTGTTTCCAGGAATGTGTTCTGTGTTTCACATCCTCGTGTACCCTTCGTTTTTATTAACTAATTAGATATGAGATTAAACAAGCAAATAAAACCAGGGCCGCTGATGTGCAATATCATAGTGAACCTGTGAGTATTTCCTGTGTGTTGATCTCAGTCCCTCTAAGTTGTTTCCTCCTTGTTGCTGTTCCTGAATCAGCCATATGTGTGCTTCTATGGAGCCGAAGCTGCTTTGTATTCCCCAAAGCTTGACCTATGTACAGAGATGATTCTTTAGTGATGTTGGAAATAGAATGCAGGGAGCTACTGAAAGTCTGGGAAGGATTTGACCCTTCTGTTCTTAGCCTCTCTTGAGGCATCATAACTTGAGACCAAATAATAATGTCCCATGTCACTCAAGTGGGTACACTGCCTACAGAACTCTGAGGCTGCCTCCTGCTTTAGTCCTCAGCTGTTAGTCCAGAGAACAAGGAGCTTTATCTTTCCTGGCAAGAGCTTGTGTGTGTTTTGGACAGAGGCTCCACAGCCATTGCTCTTGAAGAACCTTCTCTGGAGAGTTTGTCCTCTGTCCTCCGAGGGGCAGCACCTGGGCAGATGGTGAGACATTTAATTAAACCAGGCCTCGGGTTCGGTGCCTCATCTTGCCATCTCCTGGTGAGGCTGGGAAAAGGCACCACGTGGCCTCCTCCAATACCATGGCCGTGGGAGTTCACGCCAGCAGTTTGTCTTTAGAAGAAGTGCTTCTGGCTCTACTCTGACATTCCCTCCCACCTCTGCCCTGACATGTCACCGTTCTGGACTACCAGATCTGAGGAGTAGCCAGTGTTGGTAGTAATGTGAGTTAGGTGTCAAGGGCACATGCCCTGGTTTCTCCCTTGGTTACTGGCAAATTCCAAGGCCACGGAGAAAGGCACTGAGTGTGAATGTTCTCGTCTGTGATCCCTCCCTTAGATGATGACAGTAGTCAGTCTGTTGTAAATATATACATATATGTATATATGCACTTCCAGGTGGGTTGCATAAGAATCAGGTCCTTAAATACCTCCCAATCTGATGAAATGATAGAAAGAAATAAAGTAACATTTCCTAGAATGGAGGAATACATTTTATTTATTTATTTATCTATTTTTGTCCAAGTGGTGAGCTGATGATGGTGTTGCTTCTCTGCATGTTATCAGTGTGTACATCCAGGTGCTTTTCGTGTGACATTTGTGAGACACGATACAGAGTTGCCATTTGAATTCAGTCAGGCCACAGGGTGGTGTTAGCCAAGGCCTCTCAGGTGGTGGAGAAGCTGATCAGGGCTCCCACTGCCAAATGCAAGCAGATAGCATAACCTGACTGTCCTGTGCCCTCAGGCAGCATGCTAAAGGACAACTCTGTGGCCTGGGGGACATCTGTGTCCCAGTATAGGATTGCTGTTCAGGTGTTTTGTACCCATTTCTTTTCTGATGTTGTCCCCTTTTTTTGTACTGATCCAGCTGGGAGAACCTCAGCCAATGCTGGAAGTGTGAAGTACCTCTCTTTTGTGACTCTCTTGTACAGCTTATTGTGCAATAAAGGAAAAGTTATATCTGTCTTCAGTGTTAAGTTGTAAAGTTTCTGGCTATTCAAGTATCTTTGTGCAAGTGGGAAAGCACTCAGGTTTCTGGTACAAGAGGCCAAGCTATCAACCTGCATTCCTTTACAAGAAAATGCTAATACAAATGATGACAAACTTTGGAAAAGGCATGAAATGATTAACACGAAATAATCTGCTAATCCATCCTCTCCAGTAGTTACTTGATTTGAACTTGGAACTTTTTAAATATGCAGAATTCTATTTATGTATGTATGTATTTATGTGTAACTAAACCTGGTATTAATTGGTTGCCAATGATAAAGGGGAGCCCATGCCCTGTAGTGGGGAAACGGGCTGACAGTCATGGCTGCACAGTGGCACAGACATACAGTTCTGCCTCTCCAGAGGACACAGGTGTTCTGGTGTTTCTAGAAAACTAAATGATAACACAACTCGTAGCTGCTGTTGAGTCTCTGTAAGCCACCCTTTCCAGCAGACCCATGGATGTGGACTCTCGGACTAAGGCTGAGAAATTGGATCTCTCAGGCCAATTGTGCATCATTTGCACTAGTCACAGTATGTGCTGGGGGGGGGGGGTCGTTTGATTTCTGAGAGTAGGGACAGCCCCTCAGCAAAATCTGAGCAATCTGGTACCATAGTTACTGCCTATAAGCCCCCAGAGGAAGGAGAGCATTTTTTCTCTCCACGCCACCAGATGATTTTGTGTCTCATGCTAGAGAAGGGTATACAGGTCCTTTTAAGGGGGGCCCTTCTTTGCCAGATGGTACCCACAACATCCCCAGGGGAGAACGGGGTTTGGATGTCTAGAGGATTTCACCACAAATGCCTGAGAGGTACATCACGCTGGAGCCGCTGAGGAGAGTACTGAGGGGCAAAAGAGCGCCTGGAAGGAAAGGATTTATCCTGATGGTGAGCATGAGCTTAATGCTAAGAGAAAGCCCTGCTGGGGCACGAGTGGCCATCAGACACATGCAGATTCAGAGCAAGACAAAGGGCAGCTCCATAAAAACAATGCCAGTCAGTGATCGTTGATGATAATTGTAAAGCATGGGATACCTTCTGAAGAACTTTCCTGTTCATTATCATCTTTGAAACACTACCATCTTAAAAGATAACTAAGACTAGGAATTACTTTTTTAAATTTTACGTTTGGAAAAACGAAGGCCTGGAGGAGTTAGGTCATGTGCTCAGGGAGTCACTGATAGACTATTTCTTGGGTGTCCTGACTCCTGTCCAGTGCTCTTCCCACTGCCTCCTACTGCGTCAGCTGTGTAGAATCTGGGACTTCCTAGCAAATCCTGGAGCAGAGTGGCCTGCACCTGAGCAACCTGTACGGAATGGAAAGGGGGTGTCTCTGTAGGCCTACCAGGGTCCTTCTGTTGGAGAGTGCACCTTGGATTGGGGCCTGCTCATCCCCTGGTTTCTTCCCTGTCCTGACCTGCTGCAGCTGAGTTGCGTGTCTCTGAGAAGCAAATAGTGAGGAAGGATGAGGGTAACCAGGGACTCTCTTCGGAGGCCTTTGGAGCCCTTCAGAGCCTCCGTGGCTTCTTGTAATAGAGATTATCCTTTTGGTAATTAACTAACCACACCCTTTGAGATGTAGATTCTAATAAGGAAACCCTTTGATACAGTTAAATTATGAAGTTTTTCTTGTACTGAACCTAGGGGGCACTGGGCAACCCCAAGGAATGCAGCCCCCAGGCAAGGTGCTGCCTCCACGCCGGCTCCCCCCTGGACCATCACTGCCACCTTCTTCCTCTTCCTCCTCCTCCTCTTCTTCCTCCTCCTCCTCCTCCTCCTCGGCTCCTCCACGGCTGGGCGGCCCTACCACCCACGGAGACGCACCCTCCAGCAGCAGCTCCCTGGCCGAGGCCCAGCCACCTCCAGCTGCTCCACCACAGAAGCCCCAGCCTCACCCACAGCTCAAGTAAGAGACTGCTCAGCAGCTCCTCCCTCCCTCCCTCTGCCCTCCTCAGGGCCTGGGGCTCCAGAGATGCTAGGAAGCACCTCCAGTCAGGCCGCCTCCTAAAGATATTATGTGGTGGGGTTTCGGGGGCTTTTTTTGTTTTGTTTTTTGTTTTGTGTTGTGTGGGGTTTTTTTGGTGAGGGGGGTGGTGGGGTTGACTGGGGAGGGGAGGGAAACGGAAGTGGAAGTCCAAGGTTTAGCTAGAAGCTCAACCCCCCTTCCTTCCTGCGGAATGGCACCACGGCAGAGTGACAGTCCCATCTCTAGTCTTGCACTAGCTTAGGGGGTTTTTTGGTTTTTTTTTTTTTTTAACCTCATCTCCCACTCTTTTTTCCATTTCTTTTCTCTCTGTCTCTCCCCTTCTAAAAGTTAAAAATAAATAAATAAAACCTTTCCTGCCTCTGACTCACAGCTCAGCATGTGCAATCAGCAAGGCTGCCCAAAAGGAAAAGGGGAAGTAGTTAAATCCATTTCAACTTGTTACCTTCAGCTCTGTCTTCAGGTCATCAGTCTCTGGTGTGGGCAGCCAAGGAGCTCCGGACAGAGACCTCAGGAACTCCGTCCTCTTGGGTTCCCTCATTCCCAGCAGTCATTCTAGTACTTTTTTTTTTTTTTGGCAGTTGGCCAGTATGGGGAACCAAACCCTTAGACCTTGGTGTTATAAAGCCATACTCTAACCAACTGAGCTAACCGGCCAGCTCCACCAGCAGTCCTTCTAGAAGCCCCCACCACACTGTCCTGCTGCACAGGAAAGTACTGAGGACTCCTGAAAAATAGCAGAGCTGTCGTCAGAGGGGCAGCACCTAGGTGTGGATGGTGGTCAGTTCCACCCTCTCTCCCAGAATGAGAAATGCCTCTGACTGCCTCCAATGTCCCCCAGCAGACTTCTGTCCTTGCCATCAGCAGAGACCGCTGTAGCGTTAGGGGGATGGGAGTGACCCACCCATGCTTCTGAGAGTGAGGGGATGGACAATCAATTAATCTTCAGGGAAGGAGAAAGGGGAGCTATAGAATTCTGGCATTCAAATGAGCCACTTGGAGATCATCTAGTCATTGCACAGATGAGAAAACTTTGCTCAGAGAGATTTGATTGGTTTTTTTTTTCAAAGCAACTCCTGTAGTTGTGGCAAAGCCAGGGTTGGGGCTCGGGTGTCCAGATGGTCACTTCCTCTGGGTCTCCAGTCCTCTGTGATGGGGGGTTTATCACCGACTCCTACTCCCCAGCTCTGGCCAGTGGCACCTCTCATTGCTTACCTGCCCCAACCCAGTTTTCTGCATGGTGACTTTTCATTTCTCCTCCCTTCTTATTAGCTGACTGTAGCCCCAGTCTGAGGGCAGATCTTTCGGCCATCACTGCCTCTGGGCTGAAGCTGTTGAATAGAGCCAGTCTCTGATGACAAGCTAGAGTCTTGTACCCAGTGCCCTCTGCCTTTGCGTGCAGAGGAGTCCCCCCTCCAGCGGCCAGCGAGTTGGGGCTCATCCCCAGCCCTAATGAAAGGCGGGGCATCATCCATTCAGTCACTGCACAAGGGAGTTTCCTGGGCTGTGTCCAGTGTTCAGAGGAGGGCTGGGAGGTCCAGGACACCAGGAGAAGAGTTCTGGAGCCAGAAACCAGCAGGAAGGAGACCCAATGGGAGTCAAGAAAGACACAGGTCAGGCCAGTAGAGAAGCTGGATCTCGTGTCTGCTCCCGAGGGCCAGCTGGCCTCCCACCCATCTCTTGCCTTCACAGTTTTTCTTTCTTAATCACCAGTCTCTGAAGGAAAAAATAGGTCCCTAGAATGTGTGTGATATGGGTTTTTTTTTCATTAGAAAACTGCCTAATAACCACGTATAGGCACATACTTATCTCTTTTGCCCCTAGACACCCCGATCCCCACAGACCTCATATGAGGTTTCCTCTGAGGAAGGCTGCAAAGTGACTACATCCTCTTAAGAACAGGGGAGTGGAGGCATCAGAGCCTTGGGCAAAGCTGAAAGGTTCTTTCAGAACTAGAGAAAAGAACAGAATAGAAAGAGCCGAAAGGGCCTAGAGATCATCATTTTACCAAATATCTTCATGTCCCAGATGAGAAGCCGAGTCCCAGAGAGGTATGTGGCTTGCCCTAGGTCAGGAGCGAGTGAGCGGCAGAGCCAAGACTCTGAGCCAGGTCTTCTGATGCTTGGTCCACCACTTGACAACTGATGGAAAAGAGAGCACAAGAGTCCACAGGCCCTGGCTGCTCCCTTTCATCAGGGGAGAGGCTGTCAGATTCCTAGATTAGTACTTACCAGGATGCAAATTCCTCTTATTTAATGCTAAAATGCCCAAGGTTAGCCCTTGGGCATTTTAGCATTAAATAAGAGAAACAGCCTTTTAGTCTTCCCTTTTTTATCTTTTCCTTCTCTCTTTTTTCCCCTTCTCCCTTGTTCTCTCATGGCTCCATCCTTTTCTGTTTTAGCAGCACTAAAGGTGAGGACACAGTGGAGGGGACTCCCTGTGTCCCACAGCATGGCCACTTGTGGCTTCTTCCTCTGTCACCCTGGTCTCCCTGGGGTGGGACTGGGGGTTCCAGCTGTGTATCCTCATGTCGCCATCCTTCCCTGCCTCGTGGGAACATCACCCTCTCACATTCTCTCTGGTTTTTATCTTCAAGCAAGTCGCAGTCCCTGACAAATGCCTTCAGCTTCTCTGAGTCCTCCTTCTTCCGGTCTTCAACCAGTGAAGATGAAGCCAAAGCGGAGACCATCCGGAGCTTGAGGAAGTCCTTTGCCAGCCTCTTTTCAGATTAGCTCTTCAGAATCACAGGGGCATCCAGCCCAACCAGGAAAGGCATCTAAGACATTCACCAACAACAGTTAGCCACGCTTGGTGGTGATGTCCCATGACCTTGACGTGCGTGGCCCCTTCCTCTGCTCCGTTGTGCTAAGTGATGTTGTGTAACCCAGAAAGGACAATGTGACAGTCTCAGGGCAGGTGTCTACCTAGAGAGGGGCACCTGACATCAGAGAGGAAAGAGCTGCTTCCCCGTAGTCGTGAGAGCTTCCTTCTGAGGTCATCGTACACTGTGAGTTTAGTGGCCTTATTGTAACGGCGCCATCATGTCTTATTCTTCCCTGTGAAACCAGGAATTCTTTAGTTGAAGACTCCTTGCAGCCTAACCCAGCTCAGATGCAGTACTAAGCATGCCCCCCACCTTTAGGCAGTGTGATGTATTTGGGAAGAATATACTTAACTGAAAGTACGCTTGGCTGTAAGTTTTAGGAACTTTTCCAAACCTGGACCCCTTGTCATACCTGTTTTACTGTTGAGAGTATACCCACCCAGCCCACGAGATCCCTAAACTGTCGTGGTAGTAAAGACTGTGAGTCTGCTGATACTGGAGTGAACAAGGGTCTGCAGTTTCCTCTTTCTTCCCCTATGAGAGTGGTTCTCCTATGTGAGCTGCAGTGACCTGGAAACTCGGAAGCCACACTGTAGAGGTGTCACAATATGCATGCCACTATAACAGCAGTATGCCAAGTTCTGTGTTCATCCCCTAATAAATGTTAAGACCTTTGGTGTAATAAAAGCAGCAGCGTTAAACAGCATCTGATTCAACCATGAGGTCTCCCCTCGGCCACCCTCTAGGCTGAGAGAATGTACATGAGACGTGCGTGTGTGTTTGCAAGCACAAAGAATGAAAAGTCTAGGAGGGTGGAGATGCTTGTGTCATTGTGTGTGAGTGTGATTGTACGTGTGCATCTGTGTTTGCAAGTGGTTGAGAATGTGTCTATACTTTACATGCCTCTTATCTGGGCCTCCTGGCACCTCCCCAGTGACTGTCTCCTCCAGGACAGCTGGCCTTCCTTCACCAACTCAGCATTTCCACCTATTTACTGAATCTGTAGCCTTTTGAATAAATAGCACCCTTGCTTCCGTAGCAGCCAAGGTGTAAACCCACTTCTTTGGTCTATCATCAAGCTCCTAACCTAAAGCCCAATGGTAGTGCCAACAAGGCTGGATTGACCCACTCTGATGAAAGGGGTCCCTTACGCCCAGCCCAGGCATTGTGAAGAGGCTTGCAATTGAGGGTGGGCTCTGAGGGATTTCACTCTTGACTTCTTCGTGACTCCCTGATACTCAAGAGTATGTCCCCAGAGACCACAAATGCTGTGAAGATAAATACCACATCTGTACTGATAAAAAGAAATCAATATGTTAACATTTTATGTAAATAATTTCCCATACATAATACGCATTCTACTAACAACAAGATAACACTCTTCCAAATGCCACTGTCTTCCTAGATCTGGAGAGATCAGAGAATGAATTTCTCTGGTACCAGGGTCTCCTTTCTAACTCATTCATCCCATGTTTTCAGGGTGCAAGGATTGAGAACTCTACCCTCTGCTTACACTTGAAAACCCAGAAGAGGAACTCCCATTGGGTGACACCTGGGGGGTGGTAGCCCTCCTCCCACATGACACATGACTAGGCAAGAAAGCAGCCAAACAAAAGAGGGGGTGGGGAATAACTAAGCTAAAGGCAATTGATCCTTAGGGTTCCTTCTGTTTCCAGCTGATGGGGAGGCAAAGCTTCCTTCTACCCTCTTATGTTCTGTGGCTGGGCCTGAGAATTAAACTAACATAAAACAGATTAACAGAACAAAAACATACACATTTTATTTAATGTTTTTATGTATACACAGAAGTCTTAATAAGGAAAACAAAGACCCAAAGAAACTGTTAAACCCAAAACTTATATACCATTTTAAACAAAGAATCATCAATTGTAACAATGTGACAAGACAAAAGGGTCTGAGCAAGAGTTGGTAAATTATGGGAAAGTGACTAGGAAATATGTGAGGGAAACTAATGGAAGAGAAGGGTTACAAGTTTTAGTAAGGTTTTTTGTACGGATTAATCTTGGTGGAAACCCTGGAGATAAGAACATTCTCTTCTTCATGGTGCAGGAGGACATCTTTCACATGAGAAGTTGTAGGTCCTGCTTCAGGCAGAACGGGGAGGTCAGAGAACCCTTCCTGCATCCATTGCCTTCTGCTCAAAATAATCAATGTGCCAAAGTGACATATTTTGAAGTGCCATGCTCTGAACCCCTTCACAACCAAGAGTCTACCCCTTGTGGTTGCTTCTCACTCTCATTCCAAATGTATTTTAACAGAATGCATTCATTTAGTCAAAAAGCATTTTTCAAGCACTTCGGATAAGCATAAACATTATGATGCATTCAAAGGAATATTTACTAACACTTCCATAGTACATATTGGTTCCAGTGACTAGTTAATATATATCAACTTATTTACTCCTTACAACAAGCCTATATGATAGGTACTATTATTAGTTTACAAATGAGAAATGGAGGTACATCAAGGTTCAACAACTTGCTCAACGTCACCAAGCTGGTCAAGTGGAGCTGGGGTTTGTACCCAAGCAGTGCATCAGCAGAACTCACAGCCTTAACTACTTTGCCCTATGTTATTCAATCTAGCAGAGGCAGTAAGATAAGGTTTTATTTACTTAATGTGGTCACAAAATAAGAGGTGTACTCCAAAATTCTTTGCACCCACATCCACGACTTTTTTTCACTTTTTCTCTATCCCTGAGCTCCAGAGAAAGAAGGGATGGGAGAAGGTTAGGGAACTTGTTACTAGTGTTGACCCCCTGTCCTAAAACCATGAGTAACATACACAACGTATCTTATTCTGATCAAATATAATTCTCGTTCTTAAAAAATTACTCATTCTTCCACATGTGATGTCAGACCAAAAGCCACAAGTGGCTTATTTAGAAAATGAGTCAGCCTGGAACTGCTGGGGTAACAAAAAGGAGAGGCATTTACCATAGGTCATGTAGCACCCCAGTCCAAAGGACACAGATTGTCTCCAGCCCTTAGTAATGGGGCGAGACTGGGGGTGGGGGAGTTCCATTCAGAAACAGTCCTCTTGGCACTTAATGAAGATGGCTCCAGGGACTGGGAAATTGGCTGTTCATGGTAATCGATAAATATTCAATGAATACTGTGATAAAAAATGATGTAAAGCTGGGATCCCCAAAATGGTGGTCACAGTCCTCTGTAGATCTTGAAGCCTTTGGTCTACAGGCTGGTTGTAACCACCGTGCAACTATCTCAGCAGTTTAGGGGGCTCCCCTACCCACATCTTCACCCCAGATTAATAGAGAAAGCAAGCCTCATCCTTGCCTCATGGAACTCACCATCTCCTTGGGTCAAGATGAATTAATTCTGATCATTATTTATTTGTTCACATCTCTTTACTGTGTACTTAACTAAGCTCAATAAATTTTGTGGGATGAATATAAAAATGAGTTACGCAAGGATTCTGCCCTTACGAAATTTACAGCCCAGTAGGGGAGATAAGCAAATATGAGTGTAAAGAAGAAAGTGTAATGTTGTGAGACAAATGCAGCCAAAATGTTAGTCTGGTTTATTTGTTCACATCTCTTTACTGTGTACTTAACTAAGCTCAATAAATTTTGTGGGATGAACATAAAAATGAGTTACGCAAGGATTCTGCCCTTACGAAATTTACAGCCCAGTAGGGGAGATAAGTAAATATGAGTGTAAAGAAGAAAGTGTAATGTTGTGAGACAAATGCAGCCAAAATGTTAGTCTGGAAAAAAAAATTAAGCTTAATAGGTATTGCTTGAGGATATGGGAAAGGGAACTCTTACACATTGCTAGTGGGGGTACATGTTGGTACTACCACTTAGGGGAACAATTTGGCAACATCTAATACACAAACTGTATGATTCAGCCATTCTATCTTTGGACACTCACTCTAGAGAATCTGTTGCAAGTAAAAGAGTATTGGTCACAGTACTGTTTGTAAAAAAAATGGGGAAATTAAAACATATATTGTGGTTTATTCATAAATTGGAATACAGGTAGTATTTAAAAATATATGAGTAATTCAGATGAGACATGGAGAGAGAATGAGTAGGCTGAGCCAGGCAAGTGGACAGTGGACAACGAACAGCAGGGGTGGCTGCAGTGGGACGCTCTTCCCGCTCTGGGTGGTCAGCAAAGGCTGCACAATGGGGACATGCCAGCTGGGGATACGGGTGGAGGCACAGAAAACAGTCACTGAATTGTACAGCTGGAAATTGCATCTAGCTCTGTCCCCTTGTTTTACAGATGAGGAAATCAAGGCCCAGGCAACTTAGGAGTTAGTTAAGGTCACAAAGGGAGTCAGTAATAGAAGCAAATGGGTCTCAGTCCTAGGCGTCTTATGGGCCATTTGGGAAATTGTCCTTCGTGAAGTAAATGAAATGGTTTTCATTTCCAGGGAGGGAGAGGCTTATGGGAGCATTTCACAGAGTCCAGGAGGAACTGGTAAGAGACAGTGCTTGGCAGTGGAAAGAACCTGGATTTTGGAATCAAATTTGAGTTTAAATCCTGGCTCGGCTAATTATTAGCTAATTGAATTTAATTATAAGCTGTTTAGCTTTTCTCTGTCTCCATTTTCTCATCTATAAAATGAGAACAATACTGCCTTTCCAAGGAAACAATTCTTGTTTTAAGAATTAAATGAGCTAATAAAGTCTGCTCCTAAAGTGCCTGGCATGTGAAAGGATCACAAGAAATGCTCCCTGTCTCCTAGACAGAACAGCAGTGTAAGCCCCAACCCCTCCCCAGGAGCAGCCAAACGAATGCCAATCACACCTTTCTTCAGCTCTTGCAACCTAGTGGGGCCTCCAGGGCAATTTCAGCCCATATGTTGCCTTTTCCTAGGGCTGTGGCTCTTTTAAGTTGAATTGGCTAAATTGAGTTGAGAGTGGACACCTGGGGAAGCAAATGCTACTGCCAAGACATCCCACTAGCAATGCACACACACACATACAGACACACATACACAAAACCACTGTAGCTATAGAAGTGACAACACAAACCCCATGTGACTATCATAAACTCATTTTTAAACACTCATACCATACCATCACTTCTACAGTGGTGTGGTTTCCTTCAACTAAACATTTATTCCAACAAGGCTGCTGCTTATGCTCAGAAAATAATTATCCTCAGATCTGTAACATTATTTTAATTTCTATAACTCTTGGAAGATGAGTTCTTTACCTGTGATTCCAGTGATTTGCATGTAAACTGTTGGTGTGTATTCTGTGTATTGTGCATTTGGCAGATCCTCCAAAACAAACAAAAAGCAAACCAACAAAAAAACCATTGCTTTAGGGAGTGAATTTTGGTATTTAAAAAAAAAAAAAAAAAACTTAAAATTCTTTTGAGTCAAGTCTAATGATTAAGCTTGATAATATGTAAGGTCTAAAACACAATGTGATGATAAATTAATGAGATAATGTTGTGTGGCTTATAAACTGGCTTGGAAGAAAATTAATCTGAGAAAAGGAGTCTCAGATTCAGGTATGTTTGAGTAATTTCTCTTTGAAATAAATGCCTAGCCCCATCAAGGTTCTCAATTTTGAAAGAGAGAAGACACATTCCAACAGGCAAATTCTGCTTTGTCAAAAATAAACAATTGTATTACTGTATAATTTGCAGGTTATAGGCTTCATCCAGAATGCTTTTCTCCCCAAATAATCATCATCACTAACTCTTACATTTATATAGAATTTTACAGTTTATATAGCATCTTGCAGTTTAAAGGTACATTACAGTTTGCAAAGCACTGATTCATCTATTATTTTGTTTGATTCTCACAATAGCCTCATGAGGCTATCCCTCAATAGAGGTGACTTTTGAGTGTCTAAGCTTTGGGCTCACACTTGAATGGTAACTTCCCCCCTATAAATCTCCTTGGACTTTCAGCCTGTTAATTGTAAACATGGAAAAATAATGCAACTAGTCATTCCCTCTGATTTACCCTTTAACGCCCTACGACTCTGAGAACGTGCTTTCTATTTCACTTGGGTATTGATATAGTCACACACACACACACACACACACACACACACACACACACATTTGTGCTCGTCCACTGGTCTATATTTTCAGGACTCTTCTTCTCCTGTTTCATGGGCCCCACTCCCCTGCCTGCCACCTTTATCAGGGAGATAACCTGAGAGAGAGAGGAGGAGAGAACACCAGAGAGCTGTCACAGGGACCCAACCCCACACGTAAATGAATGCTCCCCAGGGAACACTGCTCCTCTGGTCATTTTCAGCCTCTTCCATATCCCACACACATCTCTTCTGATAGGAATCTCCACCCTTCAACTAACTCCTCCAGGTAGTTCACAGCAGAAAGCCATAGCCACTCCAGTGGATCAGGTTAAGTTCAGTGACTGCCTAACAAACCCTAGATCCAGTTCCTAGAGAAGGGAGATTAGCTCTATCCGATTACTGCTGGAACGGCACAGGTTTGGACTTCTTGGATCCACTCTGCAGCTTACTGGTAATGATAGAATATTGCAAGACTGGGCCCAGAGGGGCTCCAGAGATGACTCAGCAAATCCTGATCTACATAGTATATATCCTGAAGATCTCAAGTCAATTCTGAGAACTGAGTAGCTTGGGGAGTGGACTGGAATGAATTCAGGCTGCTCATTTGTCTTTTGGAGTTTTGCTGGTCTGACATACTGTAACTCTTGGGATCCAAAGACACTTTTGGTGTAAATATTTAAGACCAAAGCAGTGGATTGTTCAATCTATTTCAATATATTAGTGGAAAGAGAAGGCCAGCAGATTATTTCTTCTTAAGGACTATTCCTTTATTCTGTCTCCATAGCTATTGTTCTGGATTACTTTATTTATTCATACCTCTTATTGTGATAGCCGCCTAACTGGGCTTCCTGGCTTCAGAAATGGAAATAAGAGTCTTAAAAAAAAACCAACCGTTTTGTTGTTGTTGTTCTGTTTTGTTTTGTTTTATGTTCCTCTGTAACATGGGATACTTTCATAAGCCTGGACACATTCTTCCTGTGTCCGATTAAATTCCAAATACCTTTTCACTGGGTTCAACTTTCAGATCATCTAAATGGACTTCCCATAAGAGACGCAATCACACTGTGGAAGGTCTTTCTTTACCTTTATGGTAACCAGCCAAAAAAACAAAGATTTTTGTTCTATCAAGATAATTTCCTGTGTTGTCTTCATTAGGCTTTTTTATTGCTTGGGAAAACTGAGTTTTGAAAGGGTTAAGATTTTTACTCTGTATAACTTTCCATATTGCTCTTAAAGCCTTTGATTATCACTCTGGTTCAATAAATAACTACTACTTCCCAGTGACCCCTGATCCTGTTTTGATCAAGTGTTTTTAACCTTTTGGCCTCTTTGGCAGGCTACCCCAATATCAAAATTCTAAATTAAGTCTTTGGGATTATTTATTTGGGCCCATGGAGAGCCTCAAATGATGTACCTCTCATCATGTAGACATATTAAAAGATTAGGCTTATGTGGTAAATTGTATAGAAAGTATTGTCAAATGATAAATGATACTGTATCTTTTTTCAGTTACATTTATGGATATGTTGATATGAATGACACAAAATTATATAAAATTATTGAAAATAAAATGTCATCGGTCATAGTTTCAGTTGTTACATTAAATCTTCTTTAAAGTTACATTTGTATGAATGTGCTATTGATATAAGTTTTTTAGAAAATATGAAATGTATAAGTCTGATGTTCCTGATGTGATGCTATCAGTCATGATTCTGGTTGTTATCTTAAAATGCTGCATGTGATAGAAATAACCATGGTACCTGGTCAATTGCTGATTATAATGAGTTTTCACTAGATTTTAACTATGGCTATTCTAAATCTCTGTTATACACAGTTTTGGTTTTTTTCTAAAGGTATCAGCAATCAAATTCATGAAAAATACTCCAACAAGTACTCTTAAATACATGTTTAATAACTTATTAATAACAAAATACAAAATTTCCATAACTCTAATAAAAAAAACTCATTGGTTCATGAAATTGCTTCAAGATTAAGCAGAACAAAAAGTAATGACATAAGATTGTATAACTAATAAAGATAATGTTTTGTGGCTTTTATTTAAAATATTGTTGGTTCTTGGGCCGAGCCCGTGGCGCACTCGGGAGAGTGCGGCGCTGGGAGTGCAGCGTCGCTCCCGCCGCGGGTTTGGATCCTATATAGGGACGACCGGTGCGCTCACAGCGCTCACTGGCTGAGCGCGGTGTGGCCGGTCT
>NW_007726956.1:165998-176070 GCF_000696425.1 Galeopterus variegatus
GGGGGCAACACTGAGGGTTGCGATCCGTTGCCGGACATGGAAAAAGACAAAAAAAAAAAAAAAAAAAAAAAAAGTTAGGCCAGATAAAGCCTAAAGGACCAGTTTCATCATAGCACATCCCTGACTCACGTACCTGGAATAGCTCCTGCTCCCTAGAGCATAAAAGCCAACCCATAGCTTACCATCAAGGCTCTCTGTAAACAAACCCAATGTGTGGTTTTAGCTTCCTACTATACAAATCCTCTACTCCAAACTAATAGTCTACTCACTGCTCCCCAAACATAACTAACTTGTGCTTCCCTGCCTGTTTTACCTCTGCTCATGAGGTTCGAGATGTCCTTTCTCCTTCTCCTGCTTATCCAAATTTTCCCCACTCTTCAAGCCCCACTCTCAGGATTCACAAGTGAAGCTACCTCTGACCACACAATTTAAAGGGATTTGGGTCCTACTGCTATCACAATCAACATGGGACCAATATTCCATTGTTGGAACCCAGCATTGCCTTACTTAAAGAATTCAAAGAACAATATTTTTATAATTTCTTAGGGGCTAAATATCTTGAGCAGAAAGGCAAAAAGATAAACATTGCATTCAAGTCTATTCTATAAGGCCAGATTCTGCCTCCAAAGTGTAAGCTGCCATTAATTTAGTTAGAATTTAGGAACAAATACAAACACCAAAATCACCTTTCTAAAGTAATGGGTACTGCTCAACATTTCTTTCAGAACCTGGAAATCCTTTGAAGATTGTGGGTTCTCAGGACAGATGGAGAGTAAGTCTTAAAAGGCAGGGCAACCTGTATATTCCCCAGGAAATCTATAAACCACAAATATTCTTTTTAATCCAGTAGTTTTCAAATTTTATTTTTGGTAATTGAGCACTATTTTTTAAAAAAATTTTTTTTTACATGGAATCTTAATGTGTAACTCTATAAACCACAAATATTCTTTTTAATCCAGTAGTTTTCAAATTTTATTTTTGGTAATTGAACACTATTTTTAAAAAAAATTTTTTTTTACATGGAATCTTAATGTGTAATAATTTTTTTTTACATGGAATCTTAATGTGTAACGCAGGTTGTAGTAAATTTACTCTGATTAAATCAGGGCAACAGGTCAGGCACACCACTGGGTTGGTCTTGCTATTGTCCCATTACCCCAAAGTGATTTTTGCATCCTTTCCCTGGAAAGCTGAGTCTCTAAAAAGCATTTTATTGCTGGTCTAGTCCAACCCTGCTACCCAGTCTACATCTCTGATGATTGTTCACCCGCATGTATTTAAAAATAAGATTTTAGATATCCTGCTTAGCTGAGTCTGTGCTGATGTTACATTATAACCATCATCAAAATGAAGAACTAGAGGCTGTGCAAATAGAAATCCACCTGGGATGCTCAGAGCAGGAACCTTCAACAGATAGAAACATTGGCCATGTGTGCCAAAGTACTGGGAGAGCAGTGAGGGGTGCGGCCCTGTGGAAGCTTTGGGTCAGAGCCACCAGCCGGGTTAAGGCGGGTGGGAGGAGTTCTCCAGAGAGCACCCCGGAAAATGGGATTGGGCTCTTTGGCAGCATTTTATTCCTTACAATTGCTTCAAGCCTCAGGGCTGCTGGCTGCTTGAACTGTTGTTTTAATTAAAACATTTACCCTAAGTGACAGGATCAATATAATGAAAAGTTATGAAGTCAAAGGGTATAGAATACTAAAAATGTGTTTCATATATTACCATCTGGTCACCAACACCCCTCCCAGGTCTCTCTCTTCTTTAATGAAGTCCAAGACTTCAATAGGTGAGACAGTCCAGGATCACAAAATATGTGTGTTGTTCTTTGCATGGCAAAGGGAGCTTAGGAGGGAATACATGTTTAAATGCCAACGTGAGAAGAGGATTCCTTGTGCCAGGTTCCACATCCAAATGAACCGAGGAAAGTGGTACATGACAGCTAACCACGGAGGTAGCCTAGTGGGAAAATTTAACTTTCTCCTTATTGTTTTCCAGAGCCTCTTGCTGTAACCACAGGCAGGGTTCAACTACCGTCCCACTCCCACCCCTGAGTTAGGTGTTACTGCCTTCCAATAAGCCCTCAAAGGCCCCAAGGCTGTGAGATAGAAGGATAGAGACAAGGCAACTCTTTATAATAAAAAGGGATTCACTTAAAAATGTACTGCATTTAAATACAATATGTAAGGAAGTATAAGATTCTATACTTTATTGAAAGAATGTGGCTGCTGGAGCTGAATTAGGAAAAACAACAAAGTTGGATTTTTGTAGACACGGGTAAAAAGCTACAGGGTGCCAAATGGGAGCATGAGTATCAGAAATCATGGAAGAAAATGGTGCTTCTGAGAAAACTCCTGGCAAACCCTCAGAACACAGAATTCAGGCAGTCAAACTGAACCATGAAACAAATACATCCACCTAAAACCACTTTCCTTCCTCTGAATTANTGTGGCTGCTGGAGCTGAATTAGGAAAAACAACAAAGTTGGATTTTTGTAGACACAGGTAAAAAGCTACAGGGTGCCAAATGGGAGCATGTGTATCAGAAATCACGGAAGAAAATGGTGCTTCTGAGAAAACTCCTGGCAAACCCTCAGAACACAGAATTCAGGCAGTCAAACTGAACCATGAAACAAATACATCCACCTAAAACCACTTTCCTTCCTCTGAATTATGCTGAAAGTAGTAGCATTGTTCCAAGTATGGATGGTTTGTTATTTAATGGGCAGCAACAAGGGGCCGGCCTAGGTGGTTTCACGTCGTCAGGGCATGAATATGAGTCATTTGGGCACCTTGCTGCATAATCTCCTTGCTGGACATAAACAGTGTGCAATTTCTGTCCCCAACAGAACACAGTGTAATGTGTCTTTAGTGGGATGAAGTCACACCAGTGGAGGCCCTGAAAGCAGGGGGCTCTGGGTGGTAATGATCAGAATCGAATTTAGTCTCCCCCACTTTTGCCACTTCTACGTTATCCTAAATTCACCTCCTTTAAGAAGTCTTCTGGTTCAATCTCGGGTTTCGGCCACCAAAAAAACCCAACGCAAAAAACAAAAACAGAAAAAGAAGACGTTTTCTACCCAATGGCTGAAGTCACTCCAATCTGCCCTGCAGTCTGTCTAGGTGTGAAGCTCAGAAGGAAGACATTTGCTTTCTCTCTCTCTCTCTTTTTTTCCAATAGTAAATATTTATTTTTTTATATATACAAAAATATTTTACCAGGAGTATGTAATCTCACAGATCGAACATTTCAATAATATCATGTAAAAGATGCTTTCTCTTCAAGAGCCATAAAATCCTCCTGAGGAGAGAAACAATTAAAAAAAATTTTTTTTAAATTTGCATGTACATTTAGGATAATGGAATCTTAGAATTGGAAGGAATTTCAGAAGACATTTAGACCACCACCTATCACAAACTTGGCATTGAGCTATACATGAGGCTTGTGAAGTACTAACAGATAAACAGTAAAACTTCATGCCTTCAATCCTATTATTTCAAATTTTGCAATATTGCATAAGAGACACAGAGGATAAAAAGAAACATAAGCCCATGCTATTTATAATATTGAAAATAAATATATAATCAAAGAGCTCTGGGATCAAAGGAGAAATGCAAAATCATATTGCATAATTTCTAGAAAATTCTGATATTGAAAATAGACACGTCAGAACCTCAGGGATATAGGTAAGCAGCGTTCAAAGGAAGTTAATAGTATTAAATACCTATGTTAATAAATATTAAAATAAATGAATTAAATATGCAACTAAGAAGTAGGAAAATAACAACATGAATGGAAAGAAAGCAGAAGAAAGAAATTGATAAATAACAATTCTATAAAAAATAATTATATTTTCCTAAACAAAAAATTACTGAGAAGAGTGGCTTTTTTATAGTTTTTCAGATCTCTTTGATATCTGGCTTAATAGAGGACAGTTGGATTTTCACCTGCTTCTGCATTTAATCTCTTATGATGCTACACACACTATGGCCTGTGGAAACCACTGTTTATTTGTGAGAGAAACTAAGGGAATGAAGTAAGTAATTTCTCAGTATTATTAATGAAAATAAATTTAATCTTGTTTAACTCCTTGAGAGGACCTCAGAAAAGGGGGACTCTAGGACCACACTATGAGACTTGATGTTCTAGGAAAACATAATTTACATAAAAAAATCGAATCTACCAACAAAAACAACTGCAGACCCATCTCACTTATGAATATCGGTGCAAAAACCTTAAATAGAATTTTAGTAAATAGGACCCAACAGCATATTAAGCAAACCTCATGATCAAGTGAGATTCATTCCAGAATGCAAGCATGTAGCAATATTAGGATATCTATTAATGTATTTCATCATATTAATAGATCTAAGCATGCGACAAAATTAAAAACCCATTCCTGATAGAAGCACTCAATAAAATAGCAACCAATGTAGATCTAGTGTTCTAGAGCAATATGGGGAGACTACAGTCAACAACAAATTACTGTATAACTTCAAGTAGCTAGTTGAGAGGATTTTGAATGTTCCCAACACCTCAAATGTTTGAGGTGATGAACATGCTAAGTACCCTGATAAGATCATTGTACAATGTATAAGTGCACTCAAATATCACATCATACTCCATAAATCTATACAATTATCATGGGTCAATTAAGAAAAAATAAATTGAAAAAAAATAGGAACCAATGGATACTTCCTTAAAATGATAAAATACAAAAATTATGATGTTATTTCCTTAAGATGAATTTCTGTACATAAATTTTATATATAATATAGATATAGATACAGATATATCTTAACCCCCAGACCAGCATCTTACTTAATGGAAACACTTAAAGACTTTCCCACTAAAATCAGATATAAGACAAGGGAGACCACAATCACCATTATGATTTAACTTGATAGTGGAGGCGTTAAGTCAATGCTATTAGACAAGAGAAAGCAACTAGAGGCATAAGCATGGGAAAAGAGGGATAAACCATCTCTATTTGGTACAATCCAAGAGAATTGACAGAAAAGCTAGAAATAATTAGAGAATTTAGTTAAGAAGCAGGTAATTCTGTCTTTTCCCACCACTTACTTGACATGCCACATTTGTTTGTTCTTTGTTTCCATTAGTCTATTTTCTGTTTGTAGACCAGTATCACAGTGTTAATTACACAGCTTTACAATATGCTTTGATTGGGTTAGGGTAATCTTAGCCTTTTCTTCCTTTTCCAAATTGTCTTGATTATTTTCTCTTGCACGTTTTCTCTCTCTCTCTCTTTTTTTTTTTTTTTGTCCTTTTTGAGACCGGCCGCACGGTGCTCAGCCAGTGAGCGCACCAGCCATCCCTATATAGGATCCGAACCTGAGGCGGGAGCGCCGCTGCACTCCCAGCGCCGCACTCTCCCGAGTGCGCCACGGCTGGGCCCCACATTTTCTCTTTGATATGAAACTTAGGACCAAATTGTGAAGTTCCACTAAGAAAAGCCTTTTGACATTTTAATCAGGAAGGCACTGAATTTATGTATTTATTTGCCAGGAGAATTGACATCTCTACACCATAAGACTTCCTATTGTGTAGTCTGCACCATCCCTGACCACCCTATTTTACTTTTTTGATTTTTTTTTATTGATTATACATATTCATACGTCAGCACCTGTGCCCAAGATGTAATGATCAGATCAATACTATCAGCATGCCCACCACCTCCGACTGCAGTTATTCCATGTCCTCCACCCAACCTCTCTCCACCCCCTCCCTGAACTCCACCCGAGCAACCCTATTTTAAATGGTAACCCCTCCCATACTCTCCATTCCCCTCTCCTGCTTTATTTTTCTCCATAGCACTTGTCTCCCTCTAACACACTTTATATATTACTTATGTATTTTGTTTATTGTCTGCTTCCCTTTACTAGCAGCAGGTACCTTTATCTGTTTTGTTTACTGCTGTAAATAGCACTTAATAGGCACTCAACAAATATTTGATGATGAATTAATGAATACATTTGGGTCTTATTTCATTCCTTAAATAATATTATAGTTTTCTCCGTGTAAGATTTTTTAATTTCTTGAAGATTTGTTCCTACTTATGTTTGTCGTTGCTACTGTAAAGAGAATTTTTTTCCATTTAACTTTCTTTTTTTTAAAAAAAAAAAAAGATGACCGGTAAGAGGATCTCAACCCTTGGCTTGGTGTTCTCAGCACCACGCTCAGCCAGTGAGCAAACCGACCATCCCTATATAGGATCCGAACCCATGGCCTTGGCGTTATCAGCACCGCACTCTACCGATTGAGCCACGGGCCAGCCTCCATTTAACTTTCTAATTGATTGAAATTAGAAAATCTAATAGTTTCTCACTTGATTTTCTTGGATTTTCTAGAAAGGCAACCACATAATTTGCAAATGTCTTTTTCTTTTTAATATTTATACCTGAAATCTTTCCTTATTTTGTATTTTTATTCAAAATGGCCGGGACCTTCAGTAAAATGTCAAAATTATGAGTAAGAAGCATCTTTGTTTTGTTTCTGACTTTTAGAAGATGCTTGTCATACTGAATTATTAAATATGACTAAATATGGTAGATACCGTTTATCAGGTTAAGAAAGTTTCCTTTTGTTCCTAGGAAACAGAAAGCACAAAAGTTTTAAATTTTAATGTACTCAAATTATTAATGATTTTCTCTATGATTTGTACTTTTTAAAAATCTTGTTTGAGAAATATTTCTGACCTCAAGATCATAAGATATTTTCTTCTACATATTTGCCACTACTACTTAGATCTTTAATATACCTGGAATTGATATTTGTGATATTTGTGAGGAAGGAATACAATTTCATTTTTTCCGACATAAATAACCAATTATCCCTGGTTTTTCCTACATAAATAACCAGCATCGCTTCTGGAAGAGTCAGTTGTGATATTTGTGAGGAAGGAATACAATTTCATTTTTTCCGACATAAATAACCAATTATCCTTGGTTTTTCCTACATAAATAACCAGCATCGCTTCTGGAAGAGTCAGTTTTTTTCCTCATTGACTTATAGTGATACTTCTGTCATACATCAGTGTTTAGGTCTGTTTCTATCTCCTCAGATTTGTTCCATTAATTTATTCAACTATCCTTGCATAAATACTGCACTATCTTACTATGGTTATGTAATAAATCTTAATATCTGATGGGAAAAGTCCCTCATCACGTTCTCCTTCAAAATTGTCTCTGTGATTCTAGGCCCTCTACCCTCTGTAAAAAGTTTATAATCAGTTTGTCAGGTTCACAAATTAAGCCTGTTGAGATTTTTATTGTAATTGTATTAAATATATGGTTTAATTTGGAAGAGAATTGCCATTTTTACAATACTTAGTCTTTTAGCCCATAAATATGATATATCTCTTCATTTCTTTAGGACTTCTTTTATGTTCTTGATGCTTTTTAAATTATCTTCACACAATTATCTTACCTGAGCTTTCTTAGATTTATTCCTAGATAGCTTATAGGTTTTTTTTAATTATGAAAGAGGTTCCTTATTTTACTACATTTTCTCATTTATTTATTACTGGTGCATAGGAATGCTATTATTTTTTCTTATGTTAATCTTCTCTTCAGGAACCTTGCTGAATTCTCTCATTAGCTGTCTGTTTAGAAATCTGGGGGTTTTCTATGTATACATTCATATTGCCTGACAAGAGAAAGTGCTTTCTATCTCCCTTCACAATTTTTTAGATTCTCATCTCCTTTCCTTATCTGCTGATAAATGGAGTTCTTAATTTTAATTAAGTCCTAATTATTAATCTTTTCCTTCATGGTTACGGTCTTCTGTTCCAGAGAAATTCTTATTTCTTCCCCTATTTTCTCTTCTAAAAGTTTTATTGCTTTTCTTTTAATATTTAGATCTACAGATCATCTGGAATTGATTGGTGTGTATGGTGGAGGTAGGAGTCAAGATTTATTTATTTTTCCATATAGATATCAAATTGATTCAGCATCATTAACTGTAAAGACCACTTATTACTAAATTACAGTGACGACTTTGTCATAAATATCTGGTAGTCTGTTTCTGAACTCTCTATTATGTTCTATTGGTCTGTTCTATGTAAATAGCACATTGCCTGACTTAACTGTAGCTTTATAGTAAGACTTATTATCAAGGAGCTTTGCCCTCCAACATTTATCTTCAGGATTGTCTTTCCTATTTTTTATCTTGTCAATTTTGATTAGAACTGCATTTAATCTAAATGCAAGAATTTAATCTAAAGGGAAAGAATTGGGATCTTTGTAATATACCAATCCATGAATATGGTATATCCCATTTATTTAGGTCTTTAATTCATCTAAGTAATGTTTTGTAGTTTTCTGCGTAGAAGTCTTCCACATCTTTTGCTAGATTTTTTTCTCTGAGTATTTGTTGTTTTTTTCTTTTCTTTTCTTTTTTTTGGTGGCTGGCCAGTATAGGGATCTGAACTCTTGACCTTGGTGTTACAAGGTGGCATTCTAACCAACTGTGCTAACCAGCCAGCCCTTGATGGTTTTTTGTACTGTAAGTATTATCATTTTAAAATTTGCATTGTCTTGTTTATTTCTGGTGTAAAGAAATACAACTGATGTTTTTGTACATTTACCCAATGCTTAGCAATCTTGCTAACTTCACTTATTATTTGTAATAGTTTGTCTGTAGATTCTTTTGGATTCTATGTACACAGTCATGTCATCTCTGGATGATGACAGTTTCATTTCTTCTTTTCCAAGACTTATACCTTTTTCTCTTTCTGGCCTTACTGTACTGGCTAGGACTTCAGTATAATGTTGACTGAAGTGGTGATAAATATTCTTGTCTTGTTTCTGATTTTAGGAGGAAAGTTTTCAGTATTTTACCATTCAATATAATATCTGCTGGGATGTTTGGTTGGTTGGTATTTAATATACCTTTTATCAAATTAAGGAAGATTCCTTATATTCTTAGTTTATTAAAAGGTTTTTAAATCAAGAATGTATGTTGAATTTTATCAAATGATTTTTTTCTATCTATTAGATCATTATATGGGTTTTTGTCTCTATTCTGTTAATGTGTGAATTACATTGTTTGGTTTTCAAATTTTAAATCACCCTTGTATTCCTGGAATAAATCAGACTTGGTCATAATGTATTATCCTTTTTATATTACACTGGATTTGATTTGCTAATATTTTGCTTAGGTTCTTAATATCTATATTTATGAGAGAGAATGACTTATAATTTTCTTTTATTATAATGTCCTTGCCAAATTTTGGTGTCATTATTAGATTGGACCTCATAAAATGAGTTGGAAAATGATTCCTCTTTTTCTTCTCTTTGGGAAGGGTTTTTGTTAGAATGATGTTATTTCTTCCTTAAATATTTATAAAAATTCACTAGTGAAACCATCTGAGCCTGAAATTTTCTTCGTGGGAAAGTTTTTAATTACAATTCAATTTCTTTAGTAAATATAAGGTAATTCACATTTTCTGTGTCTCCTTTTGTCAGTATTGGTGGGATGTGTTCTTCTAGGAATTTGATGATTTCATTTAAGATTTCAAATTTATTGGCATAAAGTTTTTCATGGTATCTTGTCTGTAACAGCTTGTAGTTATGTCCCTTTTTCACTCTAATTATTGGTAATTCTACTTTGTCTGGTATTATTATAGCTACAACAGTCTTTTTGGTTATTTTTAGCATGGTCTATCTTTTTCCTTCTTTTACTTGCAAACTTTCTGTGTCATTATAATGAAGGTGGATGTCTTAAGCAACATGTAATTGGATTATTTTTAATTTACTTAGACAATCTCTATCTTTTAAATAGAATTTTTAGTCTATTTATAGTTAATGTAATTCCAGTATATTTGGATTCAAATCTATTATATATTTTTTTCTATTTGTGCAATATGTCTTTTGTCTTTTTTTTCCTGCTTTCATGTTTTATTTTGAACCAATTAAAAAATGTTTATTATGGGGCCGGCCCGGTGGCGCACTGGATGGTGCGCCGCTTGGGAGGCGCGGCGGGGCTCCCGCCCGAGGGGTCGGATCCCACATACAGACCGGTTCCCGCTCACTGGCTGAGCGAGGCGCGGGAGCAA
>NW_007726956.1:177070-193297 GCF_000696425.1 Galeopterus variegatus
GATCCCACATGCAGACCGGCTCCCGCTCACTGGCTGAGCGAGGCGTGGGAGCAACCCCGAGGCTTGCGATCCCGTTGCCGGTCCCCGGTCCGGTACGGGGGCAACACTGAGGGTTGCGATCCGTTGCCGGACACGGAAAAAAGACAAAAAGACAAAAAAAAAAAAAAAATGTTTATTATTTCACCTTACTCCTTCTCTTAACCTGTATTTATCCTATTTTTAATTTTCTTTTATTGTTAGTCTAGAGATTATAACATGCACTTATTACCAGCTTTACTGAGACATAATTCAAACACCATACAATTCACTCATTTGAGGTGTCCAATTCAATATTTTTTTTAGTGTATTCACAGAGTTGTGCAACCGTCACCAAATTCTAAGTTTAGAACATTTTCGTGACCCTGGAAAGAAACTGTGTATTAGCAATTACTTACCACTCCTCCCCCAGCCCTAGGCAACCACTAATCCACCTTATGTATCTATGGATTTGCCTATTAGACATTTTATACAAATGGAGTCATACAAGAAGTGGTTTTCTGTAGTTGACTTCTTTTACTCATCATAATATTTTCAAAGTTCATCCATGTTATAACACATATCATTACTTTATTCCTTTTCATTGCTGAATCATATCCCATTGTATAACTATACCACATTTTACTTATCTATTCATCAGTTAATAGACATTTGGGTTGTTTCTACTTTGAGACTATTATAAATAATGCTACTATGAATACTTATGTATAAGGTTTTTTGTGTAGACATGTTTTCACTTCTCTTGGGCATGTACATAGAATTGGAATTGCTGGGTCATATAGTAACTCTGTGTTTAACGTTTTAAGGAACTAAAAAACTGTTTCCAAAATAGCTGCATCATTTTACATTCCCACTAGCCATATATGAGGCTTCCACTTTCTCCACCCACACCTTTGTCAACACTTATTATGTGTCTTTTCTAATACAGCCATCCTAGTGAGTGTGAAGTGGTATTTCATTGTGCTTTTGATTTTTATTTCCCTAATGGATAATGTTATTCACCATCTTTTCATGTGCTTATTGGCCATCTGTATATCTTCTTTGGAGAAATGTCCATTTAGATTCTTTGCCCATTTAAAAATTGGATTATTTGTCTTTTTATTGTTGAATTATGAGAGTTCTTTATATAATCTGGATACTAGGTCCCTATCAGATATTCACCAGTGAATTATACCAGACATTTAAAGAAGAACTAACACCAATCCTCTCAAACTATTTTTTTTAAATGAAGAAGGAACACTTTTTAACTCACTCTATGAAGCCAGCATTATACTAAAGAAGAGAAGCCAGCTCTGATACTAAAGCCAAAAAGCTCAGTTGGTAAGAGAGCACACTTATAACACCAAGGTCACAGGTTCAGATCCCCATAACAGCCAGCCACCAAATAAACAAATAAGTAAATAAAGCTAAAAAGACACTACAAAACAAACAAAAAATTAAAAAACTACAGACCTTATGGATATAGATGCAAAAATACTCAACAAAATACTATCAAGCTGAATTCAGCAGTATTTTTAAAGGATTATATACCCTGACCAAGTAGGATTTATTCTAAGATTGCAAGGTGATTTCATGTAAGAAAATCAATCAGTGTAACACACTGTATTATAGAATGAAGGGAGGAAAAACTACACGATCATCTCAATTGACACAGAAAAGGTACTTGACAAAATTCCTTTCCTGATTAAAAAGAAAAACCAAAACACTCAAAAACTAGTAATAGAAATGGATCTGCCTCAACATGATAAAGGTCATATATGAAAAATCCACAGCAAACATTATATTCAAAAAATCCACAGCAAACATTATATTATATTGAAAGACTGAAAGCTATTCTACTAAGATCAGAAATAAGACAAAGATGCCCACTTTTACCACTTCTTTTCAAGGAAGGTCTAGCCAGATAAATTCAGCAAGAAAAAGAAATAAAAGGCATCCAAATTGGAAATAAATAAATAAAATGATCTCTGCAAATGACATGATCTTATACATAGAAAATACTATAGACTCATATTTAATTTTGTTTAAATTAAAACTTAATTTTGTTAAGATGACAATAGTGCCCAAAGTGATATACAGATTTAATGCAATCCCTGTCCAAATCCCAATTGTGTTTTAGGCAGAAATGGAAAAATCTCTCCTAAAATTCATATAGAATTTCAGGGAACCTCCAGATAGTCAAAACAATCTTGAAAAAGAACAAATTTGGAGACTTACATTTCCTGATTTTAAAACTTACTACAAAGGTACAAAATCAAAACAGTGTGGTACTGGCATAAGGATAGACATAGAAATCAATGGAATAGAACTGCACTCAGAAATATTCATAAACATGTCTATGGTCAACTGATTTTTTACAAGAGTGTCAAGACTATTTAACAGGAAAAGGACAGTCTTTTCAACAAATGGTGCTGGGAAAACTGGATATAAACATGCAGAAATGAATTTGGACCCTTCCCTTGCCTAAATTTAAGTGCTAAAACTATTAAAAAATCTTAGAAGAAAATATAGGGCAAATCTTCATGACCTTGGGTTTGACAATGTTTTGTTAAATGGCACCAAAAGCTTAAGCAACAAAAGAAAAAATGGATAAATTGGACTTCATAAAGATTAAAAACTTTTTTTTTTTTTTTGTCTTTTTCGTGACTGGTAAGGTGATCACAACCCTTGGTGTGGTGTCGCCTGCACCGCGCTCAGCCAGTGAGTGCACCGGCCAGTCCTATATAGGATCTGAACCCATGGCGGGAGCATCGCTGCACTCCCAGCGCCGCACTCTCCCGAGTGCACCACGGGGCCGGCCCCAAGATTAAAAACTTTATGCATCAAAAGATACTATCAAGAGAGTGAAAAGACAACCCACAGAATGAGGAAAAATATTGCAAATCACATATATGATAAGATTTAATATTCAGAATATATAAAGAACCTCCACAACTCAACAACAAAAATAACAAGAATTTCTGTACAAAGGCAACTGGAAGACATTCTCAAATATGCAAGAGATAGAAAGTATGTCAATCAAGAACCTTCCTTGAAAAATTTCCTGAATGATTTGCTGCAGCAAACAGAGAACATGAACTAAAGTAACTTAAGAGTAGGGAGGCAACCATATGAAAGAATTAATACTGTTCTTCAGTAAGCCTGGAGTTGCAAACTTGCCATGAGACATATACTATCCAGACTCTGAGAAACCAAAGAAGACATCAGTAAAGCTATACTGATTCCACCCTGAAGTACATCAAAATCCAGCAGTACCCTAAGATAACATCAAGGATGGGAACAGAAACCAGATGGAGCCTTGGCAAGATCTTGCACCTGGCTCCTGGCACAGTGCCCCCACAGCTCAGGCCCCCCCTCCCTCCTGCTCTTCACTTCCTACATTCTGTTCCCTCAACCCCCTCTTTAAAATCCCTCCAGTAGATCTGAGTCTTTGAGATGGTTTTAGCCTGGCCATTCTCCTTCAGGTTTACCAGAGAGATGGGTTAGCCTAACATCTCTCCTCAGGTCACCAGTATTCCTGAATAAAAGCTGACTTTCTATTCCACCAACAAAAAAAGAGAGAGAGAGAGAGAACAAATGTTGGTGAGGATGTGGAGACATGGAGACATTGGAACCCGGGTACGTTACTGGTAAGAATATGGGAATGCAAAATGGTGTGGCCTCTTTGTGGGGTTTTTTGTTTGTTTTTTATTTTGCCTCCCTTGCTTCGGTGGGAGAGGGCTGTGGAAATGGTTAATAAAAACAGTAATATAATAACAATAATAATGACTGTGATCAATAATAAAATGCCTCCTAAGTTCCCTAATACACAGTTGGTTGAAGCTTCAAAAAAAAAGGAGCCCCCTTTCTAGGAAGGGCCAGAGTGTGCCTGGAGACCCTCTTGTGCTCCCCCACCCCGCCCAGCTGGGTGCCCATCTCCCATGAAGAAGACCTTATAAATACCCTCCCCATCCCATCCCTGCCTAGGAATTATCTTCCTCTGGAAGCCAACAATGTCAGTCCTGCTCACTGAGCCCATCCCAGTTCCCAATCTCACCAAGGCCTTTCCCAGAGAAAGGACTCCTGGGTCTGCTCCCCTCCCAGCTCGCTCTTCTCCCAACCCTCTCCTCTGTCTCTCCCTCCTCCTCTTTGCCACTCCTCCTTTATCCCTGTCTGCTCCTCTGGATAGCTTCTGTCTTCTCCAAGTTCCTATCACCTCCTCTTCCACCTCCTTCTCCCGCCCCTTTGCCTCTTTCACCTCCTTCACCTACATCCTTCCTTCTCCTGTCTCCTCCTTCCCTCTGGATTGGAGCTTGTCTTTCCCATCCCTCACAGGCCCCATCTTGGCCTCAGCTGAGGGCCACACAGTCCACAGACAAGACCCCCAACCTGCTCCCTGGAACCCAGTCCTTCTCCGTCTCTCATACGAACTCTTACAAGCATCCTGGAGCTTGGCACTGAAAACAAGGGCTTTGGCACAATCACCCTGGATACCAGGACAAATGAGGGGCTACGCTATTCCCAGGGGCTAGCTCAGGCTGGGGCTGGAGGCAGAGGGAAAGGCGGGGTGAGGGCTGGCAGTCAGGCCTCCAAAGTCTGGGAACCCAGGCAAGTCTCCCAGTCACTGCCCAGCCAGGCCCTCCCTGAGTCCGAATTTCCGCAGGCCCCGAACCAGCTGGAGTGTGGCACTCCTCAAGCTCAGGTCTCTCTGTTCTGGGATGCGGGGGCCCTGCCAGAGGGCGTCAAGGGGGACTCCCGATTCAGGGCCTGGGGGCGGGGAGGGCTCGGGGTCCTTCAGAGACCTGCCCTAGAGAGGCTGTGGGGCTCAGAGGTCACTGGGGGCAGGACGTGGACTCATTGGGCGCAGATGTCATGGGGTGTGCTTCTGCGGCGAGGCCGCGCCACCATGGAGACCTCCGAGAAGCTGTGGGCCGCGGCGGGCCGGGCTGCGGGCACCTCTGCCCTTCTCTTCCGGAGCCTGCCGGGCGGGCCCGGCGCCGGCCTCGGGGTGGTGGGGCCGTGTGCGCGGGCCGGTCGAAGCCGGGGGGCCGAGGGGGACGGTGAGACGGCAGGGGGCGCACGGAAGGCCGCTGCTCGCGTGCGGGGTCGCCGACGTCGGGGACGTGTGTCTCGTCCTCTCGGCGCGCTGGCTCCTGAGGCGGGGCAGGCGGACCTCCTCGGTGCCACAGCGGCACGGGGAGCCCTCGGGACTCACGGCCGCCCCTGCTTGAGCGGCAGCCTGGACCCGCTTGCTCGCCTCACGTCAGGCACCATGGGTCCTCGCCGAACCCCGGCAGGTAGACGCGGCGCAGCTCCAGCCCGCGGGCGCCCCGGCCACAGCAGCCGCGGCCTCGAGAGGGCGGCGTCCCCGTAGGCGCCCGCGTGGGTGACGAGCAGCTGAGCCCCACTGCACTCAGTGCCTCGCCTAGGCCCCAGGGGACCTCGGCGGCTCCCCAGGCACCGGAGCGAATGCATCCTGAGGGCGCGGCCTGGAGAGGGCGGGAGAGCGCCAAGGCTCCTCCGCAGCCACCGCGGTGCAGCCACTTCGGAAAAAGTTCTGGCCTGTCCTTCAAAATCGAAAAATAGAATGAGCATATGATCAGCAGTTCCACTCCTAGGTATGTAACCCAAAGAATTAAAAACAGGGCCTCAAACAGATACTCGTAGGCCAGAGTTCATAGCAGCATTACCCCCGGTAGCCAAAAGGTGAAAACGACTCGAGGATCCACCAACGGATGGGTGGATAAACAAAATACGGTCTATACTGCAAGGGAATATTATTCAGTCGTGAAAACGAATGGAGTTCTGATATGTGCCCCAACATGGATGAACCCTGAAAACATTGGGCTAGATGAACTGATGCATACACAAAAGGGCAGATATTATGTGATCCCACTTACATGAAATAACTGCAATAGGCAAATTCATGGAGACAGAAAGTAGGAAAGAGGTAACTATGATTGGGGGTGGATGATAGGGAGTTATTGTTTAAGGGGCACAGAGTTTCTATTTGGGATGATGACAGAAATTTGGAAATAGTGGCGATGGGTACACAGCACTGTGTATTACTTTATTTCACTGAATCACACATTTCAAAGGGCTAAAATGGAAAATTTTATATTTATATATTACCATATTTCAATTGTAAAATTAAAATGCAAAAAGTCTATTTCTCCCTCCTGCTTTTGTGTTATTGTTTTGTACCTTTTAATTCTATACAAATTATAAACCCCTCAATACATTCTTATCATTTTTGCTTCAAACAGTAAATTATCTTTTAAAGATTATCAGTAAATTATCTTTTTTTGTTGCTGCTATTTTTTTTTTTTTTTTTTACTGTTTTGATGGGTTTTTCGTTGTTGTTGTTGTTGGCTGGCCTGTGCAGGGATACAAACCCTTGACCTTGGTGTTATAACACCACACTCTCATCAACTGAGCAACCAGCAAGCCCTTAGTAAATTATCTTTTAAAGACATAAAAAAAAGTTCAGTAGATCCAGATTTTCCTCTGATATCATTGTCCTTCTGCCTGAATAACTTTCCTTAGTATTTCTTGCAGTGTTGGTCGGCTGCTGATGAACTCTCCCAGTGTTTGTTTGTCTGATAATGTCTTTCTTTTACCTTTATTTGGGGGGAGATATTTTCACTGGATATTTTTTCCTTTCAGCATTTAATAATCATGTTGTTTGCATAGTTTCTGAAGAGAAGTCAGAAGTCATTCTTTGTTTCCTCTGTATTGTAATGTGTCTTTTTCTGTCTGGCTACATTTAAGATATTCTCTTTATAACTTGTTTTCAGTAAATTGATTATGATGTGTGTACCTTGATGTAGTTTCCTTTGTTTTTATCTTGCTTGGGATTCATTGAGCTTCTTGGATTTGTGGGTTTATAGGTGGATTGTTGTGGGGTTTTTTTTTCAGATTTGGGGGGAAATTGGCTTTTATTTCTTCATATATTTCTTTTCTGTGTTTTCTCTTAGACGTTAGACCATTTAATATTAGAACACTTAATATTCATGTTAGACCACTTAATATTTTCACACATCACAAAGGCTCTGTTATTTTCCAATCTTTTTCTTCTGTTTAGACTACATAGTTTCTGTGGCTATGGGCATAAGTTCTCTGATTTTATTTTGCATTGTCTAAAGTACTGTTAAACTGATCCAGTGAATTTTTCTATTCAGATATTGTATTTTTCAGCTCTCCAATGCCCATTCAGCTCTTTTACATATCTTCAATTTCATCCTCATTGTATTTATATTTTTATTTAAACCTTTGAATTCATTTACAGTAATTTTTAAAGTTCTTATCTAATAATTCTATCATCTCTGTCATTTTTAGGGCTGTCTCTATTGACTAATTTTTGTTATAGTATGGGTCACATTTCCTGTTTCTTCACAGGTCTAACAATTTTTTATTAGATACTAGCCATTGTGATATTTTATGCTGAGTTTTTGGATTTTGTTATCTTCTTTCAAAGAGTATTGTGGGCTTTTTTGGCAGGCAGTTAAAATACTTGGGGATCAGTGTAGTTCTTTCAAAGCTTCATTTTAAGTTTTGTTACATAGGTATAGAATAATCTTTACCTATGGTTAGATTAGCCCTGCTTCCAAGGCTTGGTCTTTCTGGGATCTCAACTGAAGGCCCCAGATGTTTCAAGAGATCTATACTTGAATGTCTGAGGATTGTGTGAGCTCTATAAGTGGCTTAGTTTACAGCTCCCTGATAGGTTTTCCCCAGTAGTTATTAGCCCTGCCTCTGTCGTCTCATTCTATGGACACTCAGTTGAGTATTCAGCCACAGACTAAAAGGGAACTCATGCAGATTTCTGGAGCTTTTTCTCTGTGTTAACTCCTTCCTTACCATTACTCTATCCCATAAACTCTACCTCTTCGGCCTCCCAGAACTCTAATCTCTGTGCCCTCACTTAGCAACACCTTCCATATTCTGCTTGAGTTCCCCCTCCCTGGACTGTAGTCCAAAAAGTGCCTCCAGCAGAAAGCTGGGTGATCATAGGTCTTACTTCATTTGTTTCTCTTCTCTTAAGGATCACAGTCCTGTGCTTTCTGTTGCCTGATGTCTGAAACTGTTGTTTCATACATTTTGTCCAGTTTTCTGATTATTTACAGTGGGAAGACAAGTCTGGTGCCAGTTATTTCATCATGCCTGGAAGCAGAACTATAATCTGTTCTCTAGTCTCACAAAACAATGATAGCTTGTGACCATGTTCGAACTCTAGGTAAAGTAGCAAAGAATGAATAAATGAATGAAATATAGTAAAATAAATTGCCAGTGGTATAATCAGATCTCCTACAGCTTGGAGAAGATTTAAATTCTCACCTTACACAAGAATATTTTGTCATGTTGCCAGTTTAATTTAAAGCCCATTCTTCCTCACAGGCCATGCATATTCCAAAAATTATCCCTTCATAATGGGCCTTTAATTAATCATTAACACCACTGGAATTCCACCTCCAATAACATTAGCTGTTTATTGTGATTCCCTCCAACATAAGCTTAGGAACACTTAGTATGTTCCAAATATGCCTTATCTCACTAAGGTACAAATAATAAACTCCAGCTTGCTCCAGTAATATTGAAAATAAATCATCCAACCATGTTTTCAAGGTCAGGCATACTAATTTTTGTTTATCATTTCATAAAGAAAAGAAGGTCTTTCTTTATAAGACATGAAAGCATAAGATTCTGCTTTTGAGATTATGGCCAGTTTTCTCAATTTGTGGGCAGTGTTTGGATTTTGTTAATCATGGAGACATGGTTTATAGTCTGAGTCGGTCTTACATATTTTCATGCATTTTTTCTGATAGATGACCTACTCTTCAAGGCTTGTAATATACTAGATATTTTATCTGAGTAAAAAATTAGCCATTAAGACACATATGAAGCTGAGTGTCTTTCTTAGGTATAAAAATCTGTGATTTGAATTAGCTTGTGTTATGTCTGGTGAACACTACACAAGATATTAAGCATCTTAATGCAAAAAAGTAAGTAAAGGAGACACAATTATTTTCACTATTTAATATTTATTCAAGTGCCCAGAGCATTCCTGGTGTGTCACCTGGAAAACGAGGGTGGATTTAGTTAGCAGGGAGGTTGCCAAGGTCTAGAGTGTGTTATGCTTTTCACATTATGAAAACACAGCAATCTATGTACATGTCAAAAATGCCATATAAGCCAGGAGGCTTGAGTAAAGGCAGAGAATGTTTGGTGAGGGGAGAAGAGAGGCAGATTTTTATGTATTTAAGTTAGAGGATTCCTAATTGTTCTTATGGCATAAGGATCTTATAGAAATGTTAAAAAGATTTCAAGGTAAAAAAAAAATAAAATAAAGTCTAGTCCTTTAGTGACTTTCAGGTTTTCAGCAAATCCTAGCTCTTTGACTTTATGAATGGAAAAAGGTGGCATGTATCCACTGGCTTACTCTAAGGTGTCAACAATCCCTCTCTGAAGCTATTCAAATACGAGGAGTGCCCACAATTACTAAAGATCTTCCGCTGATAAAAGAGGAATTGCATAAACTTCTGGCTGCACGCATTAGAATGATTCAGCGTTTCACCAAAAAATTTACCTCCATTGACTTTCCAGTTAGGTAAACTTTGAGGAATACTTTCTCCTCTTACTTAGGTGAGTCAATTGAAGGGCAAGGGCTGTTCACTCCTGCAGCAGTCTCAGCTTCTAGAAGCTGGTCAGAGATCTGCTTTTACTATGCCTTCTTCATATCCACTTTCCCTGAATACTTACTTTTTTTTTTTTTTTTGTCTTTTGTCTTTTTCCGTGTCCGGCAACGGATCGCAACTCTCAGTGTTGCCCCCATACCAGACCGGGGACCGGCAACGGGATCGCAACCTTCAGTGTTGCTCCCGCGCCTCGCTCAGCCAGTGAGCGGGAACCGGCCTGTATGTGGGATCCGAACCCTGGGCGGGAGCGCCGCCGCGCTTCCCAAGCGGCGCACTTATCCAGTGCGCCACCGGGCCGGCCCCCTGAATACTTACTTTTGACTGAATGGATGACTTAGCCATAGCAGAATTCTACCTGCTGGCAGAAAGTTCTTTTTTTTACCCTTTTGTTGTAACAAAATTGATGGCACATATATGTGTAGTATGGAGTTGAACATCAACACCTACGTGCAATATGTGATGCTCACATCAGAATAATTATTATATCCAATAATATACACTATCATTGCTATTCGTGGCCCTTTACCCATTCCTCCCTCCCCACTCCCTTCCCGCTTCTAGTAGTCCCAGTTGTCCTTTTGAAAGTTTAATAGTAACCCCTATTATTGGGAATGTTCTTTCTTTCTTTCTTTCTTTCTTTCTTTCTTTCTTTCTTTCTTTCTTTCTTTCTTTCATGTATATGTTTATAATTTTGGCTCCCACTTATGAGTGAGAACATACTGTATATTTCTTTCTGTGCCTGGCTTATTTCACTTAATATGATTTTCTCTAAGTTCATCCATGTTGCTGCAAATTGCAATATTTCATTCTTTTTTTATAGCCGAGTAATATTCCATTGTGTATATGTACCACATTTTCCTTATGCAGTCATCTGATGATGGACATTTAGGTTGGTTCCAACTCTTGGCTATGGAAATAGAGCTGAGATAAACATGGGGGTGCAGGTATCTCTTTGACATGAAGCTTTCCATTCCTTTGGGTATATACCCAGCAGTGGAATTGCTGGATCATATGGCAGTTCTATCTGAAGTTGTTTAAGGAATCTCCATACAATTTTCCATAATGGCTGCACCAATTTACAGTCCCACCAACAATCTAGGAGGGTTCCCTTTTCTCCACATCCTCGCCAGCATTTGTTGTTGTTCGTCTTTTCGATGATAGTCTAGCTGGGGTGAGGTGGTATCTTAATGTGGTTTGATTTGCATTTCCCTGATGCTGAGTGATGTTGAACATTTTTTCATGTGTTTGTTGCCCATTTACATATCTTCCTTTGAGAAATGCCTATTCAGTTCCTTTGCCCATTTTTTAATTGTTTTTTTTTTTTTTTTTTTTTTTTTTTTTTTTTTTTTACTGTTAAGTTGTTTGAGTTGCTTGTACATTCTGGATATTAATCCTCTGTCAGATGCATAGTTTGCAAATATTTTCTCCCACTCTATAGATTGTCTTTTTGCTCTGTTAATTGTTTCTTAACTCACGTTAGCAAAGTTGAGAGAGCTGGTGAGCATGCACCGAACTCCTTGCAGTTGAACTGTCTAATTAACCTGAGAGAATCTGTGCCTCTCCCTTGCTTATCAAGTGTGCTCCCTAGGGGACCTGATTAAGGAAGGAAAGAAATAGGATATAGAGCCGCTGCCACAGATCTGCAGTGTGAACATCTACCCAGTAAAGCCTTTGTTGAAGCCATGCCCATTAACCTTTAACTTTCATGTCTATGCATAAAGTAAAAACTCGGCACACAGAAACTTCAGAGAATGGAGTACTGCTAAACTGGATAGCCAAGTTTTCTGGATGGCTATAAATAAGCAATCAGACTTTTAAAAAATTAACTATTCTGAAAGCAGACCATTCCAAACTTTGTTTTTCCCTTATAAACAAAATGTATAGAATAACTATAAATGTCAATCACAATAGTGAGCTGTAATGCAATGATGCCCTTAGGCACACTGAAATGCTAGGACATATTTTTTTCCTACACTGTTTGCAGACTCCTGTGCCCTTTAAATTTTGGGGGATTCTACCTCATTTTCTTTGGCTCCTCCCTCACAGATACATTGTTAATGGTCACATATTCTTGTTATTGAGGCTTTTTTTAATAGTTCTCGTTTGCAGACTCCTGTGCCCTTTAAATTTTGGGGGATTCTACCTCATTTTCTTTGGCTCCTCTCTCACAGATACATTGTTAATGGTCACATATTCTTGTTATTGAGGCTTTTTTTAATAGTTCTTTTAATTTGTTAATTTTAGTTGGATGTATGTGTAGAAACTATTATTGCCAGGTTTCTTGTGCTGAGACTCTCCTGTGAATAAAGGTTTGGTGCATAGACTTGGTGACCTCTGTTTTATCTGATCAAATATGTTTTTTACTCACTTTCTTTTTGGAACGATGTATTCCCAATGGGTGATATTGCTTGGGAACTGAGCTCTTATTAGTTGAGGTTTGTTTCTATATTATATAGTTTTTTGTGCATTCAAGAGTTAATTCCCATACCAAAGCAGAGTAGTGGAAGCTATGGTGCAGGTCCCCGAATGTCCCCCTTCAGGACTGAGGAATTCTTTGACCCAGTGGCTGGCAGTATTGGCTCCTTAAATCTCACAGCTGAATTGCTGTGTGGGATTTGCCCTTAGCCACAGGGAGCTGCTTGCCCAAGGTTATGTGCCCTCCCCAGGTGCAGCTTCACATCCAATGACCAGTTGATGTGGGTATACAAAGGCCCAGCCTCCCTGCCCTGACTTGAGATCACTTTGATAGGCCATCCCAGCTCCAGAACTTTCTGTGGGATTGGCTGAAGGCTCTGTTGCAACTATATTGCTTTTCTCACTCCTTTACGGGTATTGCTCCTGAGAACAGTCCCAGTGAACCTCCTGCAAACCAATCTCCATCTCAGAGTCTGTTCCACAGAGAACCCACCCCAAGAGAGACAGGAATGAGCTCCTCGGCCGACTTAGACTTCACAGTTCCATGACGTGAATATTTATGCTTTATGATAGTGCCTGTGTCTTGACCCTCTTCTGCTCCAACTTCTTGATTTCCACATTTTCTGTAGAATTCCTTCTTTGAGTGGACATTTTGAAATTTACTAGTTGAGGTCATAAAAACGAGGTTTCCAAAGATAGATTATACGCTAACCTTTATTCAGATAACTACCTTTATTGAAAAGGTTTTATGTCTTTGCTTATAGCCTATGAAGTATCAAGGATTTTTTTATGGTATATTATTGCTTCAGTGTTAGAAATGTTCATTTTGATTATCCTCTGTTTTCTTTATTCTTTTAAAATAAAGTTTATTCTCCAAAAGAAAAAAGTATTTATGAACATATGTTTTTCTGCATTGGCTTCATCAAATTCTCAAGCCTTGACATTGTTGCTCCTAAAACTTAGGCAAGTATTATATTCCTTCATTCTTTTCTTTGATTTAAGGTCTCCATCCTACTATTTTGACAGTTGGTTCCAATAATATCCCCACTGCATTATTTCTTCCTGGAAGTTTCTAGTCCTAAACTACTTAAATAGAGTAGTTTAATGAAAAACCATTCAAAAAATCCTAATCATTCTCTTGTAGTACAAATTTTAATTTAGTTAAGTCACTTATAAACAAAAAAATGTATCACTGATCAAAACCAGCATAGCCTTAGCTAATGTAATCTATTTCACATACTAACAGTCATGGAATGATCTTAGAAATCATCTAATCCAAGCACCTCTACCTACAGATAAGCCAGAGAAGAGAAGTGAATTCTCCAGTCACACAACTAGGCAGTATAGTGACAAAAGTTGGAACCTGCAGCTAGATCTCTTGGGTATTGATTCAGAAATCTTTCAACTCTACCACATAACCACTGAATTCCTTTTACTTTCTCTCCAAATCACTCCATGAACCCAGAGAATTTTCTTGACTCAATACTTTGGTGACCACAGTTATTTTAACTTCATTGTTCTTTCAACCTCAAGTGGGTTTCTGGCATTCCTAGTTCCTAATTCAGTTACGCAATCCATCAGCATAGTTTAGCCAACACAAGTTAGCCTGGGTGAGAAAAATCTTTAGGTACTTTCATCAATGTCGGTTTTTGAAAGAATAACCTGATAAGACCTTATCAACTTCAGTTGGACCCGGACCCAGTGTACTAAAATAATTATTAGAAAATGTGCATGTTCCTTATACAGAGTGCCCCACATAATATGCTTCTTTGTGTGAATTTTAGCCTCAGTTGTGGTAGGACAAAACTTTTTCTGATCAAAAAGTACATGCAAATTGGTTTACCTCCCATATATTTAGGCTCCATATAAAATAAAATGGTTAACTAAGCTAGTAATAATTGAATATCCAGTTATACAAATATTCCTTGTGGAAAGTCATCAGGGTGAGCTTTCAACTTGAATAAGAACCTTAGAGTTAGTCAAAAAAGATAAGAGTAGTGCCAAGTAGATGGGGCAGGGACTCTGGTTCTATTTCACAAATATTTTCCTTTCATATCTCTGGTCTTTGTCAATCTCTTTGGAGTCACCAAGGTAGACAAGCAATCGACAGTTTCTTGCAGTAAATTATTTTGCCTGGAAATCCTGCATAGCAGGTATTGCCTGACTTAGCTGGAAATGATAAACTAGCAATGCTGTTATTCCAGTTAGGACGACCTGAAGGAGCATAAAGTTACCTGCTATATTGTCGTGATATCTCCTTAAGACTGATAAAAAAACAAACAAACAACAAAAAAAACCCCTTCAGTTTAATAGAGGGAGTCAGGGGGGTGAGGGGAGCAACATTTCTTTTGGTCTTCAGCATGACAAAAAGAACTAGAATTCTCCAGAGCCTTACATTTGGGTTAAACTACCCAAAAAAGAAGCCAAACCCAGCCTTAACCTTACCTATAACTCCATTCTCTAATAGCATCTCCAAAGATATCACAAATCTACAAAGGTTTTAGTTATAAAAATGTTTCTTTGGCTTGTTGTGAAATTTTTTTAATTGGCCTCTTATAAAGTGATCTCATGTGTCTGGTGTGGGTGAATCTGACCTTGCTTCTTCTATTTGCCTGAAGTGAGACAAACCCAGCCTTAACCTTACCTATAACTCCATTCTCTAATAGCATCTCCAAAGATATCACAGATCTACAAAGGTTTTAGTTATAAAAATGTTTTTTTGGCTTGTTGTGAAATTTTTTTAATTGGCCTCTTATAAAGTGATCTCACATGTCTGGTGTGGGTGAATCTGACCTTGCTTCTTCTATTTGCCTGAAGTGAGTGGACTACACCAGAATCACCCATGTCCCTACCATGGGTTGGGTAGGTGCTGATACTGGTGGCACTGTGGGCATTTCAGTTTCATGCTGCTTCTCTGAGCCCAGCTGTCTCATTTAGAAATTCTGGAGCCTCCTTCTGCACCAACCCCACGAGCACCACCACCAACATCACCACCACCACCACCACACCACCAACAATAACCTCCTGGCATTCTTTCCCAGGGCACTGAGATTCAGGCTGAGACCTGCTTTCTTACAAAGGTGTTTCCTTCCTATCTGGCATATCCCAGGTAGAAATCACGTTTCATAATGTTTTTCTCCTTTTGTTCTCAGATGTTCTAAGTCGGCTCCCTGCTGCACATGTCAACATTGGAACACCTGGGGCAGAGCTGGCTCCCAGAACAACAGGAGAGACCTGCCAACAAACCTGCTTAGGATTTCTCTGCAGTGGAAATCTTGGGACTAGGGCCTGTTTAGAAATACCAGAGATAACGTGGAGGGGATTGGGGGAAAGATGTGTCAATGCTTCCTATTAGAACAAGGCAGAAAACCACATAAGTTCTAAACAAGCCAAGCTTTTTACTGGACGTGAGGGGACACAGCTTAGGAGAGGTCATAGGTCACTGCCCACTTCTTGTTGAATGCATTTTGACCTGGTTTCCTTAGTCATGATTGTAGCAAGTTCTGTGGCTCACCTTTTACGATGCTCACTCTACACTGTGGGGTCCAATATCAACTCTTGGGGGAAGTGAACAGCCTACTGACTGTATGTGGGACAGGAAGTCCTTCCCTTGGCTCCATCTGTTCAGTCACTAAGAATGTTGATTCACTAAGATCCAAACTTTTGCTGGCACCAACATGGCCTGTCATGCCCTCCCTTGGCCTCTCACGGTCACTTCCATAAAAGCTACAGTGAGTCAGCTGAAATGGGAAAAAAGAAAGGTGTGTTTCTGGCTCCTACACACATGACTCTGAGCAAGGAACAACTGCAAACAAAGCCCTTAAACCTGAAACTCTGAAGGGCAGGGTGTGGGGAGGTTTGCAGCAAGGTCCCAGCAAGGTTGAAGTAGCATGTTCAGCAGGTTGGACATGTGTACTTCACTTCCGTTTAATAATTGGAAAGGAATTAACTCCCCCCTGAACTGCAGTCCAGCTTCAGGTGCTCCTTGTGGAAAATACTACTAAGACAAAACCAAGCTTCAAGACCCTTGCATTTCCTGGCCATGGATAATGAGTTCCCTCTTTCCCTGCAGTGATTTTTTTCCCCCTTGTTACTCATGTTC
>NW_007726956.1:193480-197000 GCF_000696425.1 Galeopterus variegatus
ACTACTAAGACAAAACCAAGCTTCAAGACCCTTGCATTTCCTGGCCATGGATAATGAGTTCCCTCTTTCCCTGCAGTGATTTTTTTCCCCCTTGTTACTCATGTTCTAGAATGTTAATTAAATTTGGCTTCTCTGGCTGAGTTTGTAGAAAGATTTTTTCACAATTTGAAATCAAGCATCTGCACACATGTTGGTTGACTGTCCATTTCCAGCGAAGGACACGAACAGAAAAATCCTTTGACTCCAAGCTGTGTTGTGTGCTACCTTTACTGCAATTCCCCAAGTTCTTCAAAACTTGAGGAAGTTATTTGTACTGTTAACAGAGAAAATCCTTTGACTCCAAGCTGTGTTGTGTGCTACCTTTACTGCAATTCCCCAAGTTCTTCAAAACTAGAGGAAGTTATTTGTACTGTTAACAGAGAAAATATCACTTCCCTCATAACTCTGAGGAATGTTGCTAGGTAAGAAATGAGAATTGTTCATCCAAAGCCTGGAGAGTCGTGTTCTCATGAAAGACCAGCAGGTATTTCTTTAGGAATCTTGGATTGTTTTCATTGATCTGAGGCTTAAACATCTAGAAAAACATTATGAAATGTGATTTCTATCTATCTGGCAGTAAGGGACAGTGTGGTGTTAGATTTTAAAAAACACACACACAACTGTGTGCAGACAAGTTTTAGCCTGTGTCTTGGAACCCCTGTCTAAACCGTGGGAGACAAAGTGAGACAGTAGAGTAGGTTTCAGTGGGCTCGAGTCAGACTGCCCAGGTTCAAATCCTAACTTCCTTACTTACTAAGTGTGAGGTGATGGGCAAGTTTCTTAATCTCTTGAGCTTTGGTTACCCCATCTGTAAAATGGGAACAATAGCAGTCCCTGACTCGTAGGGTTTTTACGAGGATTAAATTATACTTGTAAAGTGCTTAGAAGTGTGCCTGGCACATAGTAAGCTCTATCTATATGTTTGTTAAATAAATAAATAAATGTATGTATGTATGCATGTATTACAACTATAATAGTTTGCAAGGGCCACCCAAACCAAGAACCACAGACCGGGGGGACGTAAACAACAGCAATACATTGTTCCACGGTTCTGGAAGCTACAAGTGTGAGGTCAAGGTGTAGGCAGGATTGGTTGTTTCTGAGGCCTTTCTCCTTGGCTTGTAGATGGCTGCCTTCTCTCTGTGTCCTCACATGGTCTTCCTTCTGTACATGGCTGTGTCCAAATTTCTTCTTCACATAAAGACACCAGTAATATTAGATTGTGTTCTGCCCCAAAGACCTTATTTTAATTTCATTACTCCTGTACCTTATCTGCAAATATGGTCACATTCTGAAGTAATGGGCGTTAGGGCTTAAATGTATCAATTTTGGAGGGTAGGCAATTCAGCCCCTAATGATAGTTTTAACATGAGTTCCTCTGATTCCAGAGGAACTTCATGGAGCTGAAGAAATCACGTGTAATAGCAGCTACCAAACCACATGCAAAGGGACTCTTTGATTGGTATGTATCTCCTTTAAGTCCTGTTACATTCATTTATCAAACTCTTATTTAAAACTATACTTATAGGCTGTGCCTCTCCCGGGGATTTCATGAGCACGTTTCTTAAGTGTAAATTATTGGTTGAGTCTCATTTTTAAGTACTATTGAATTCTCCTTAGTTACAGTGTCTTTTCATTAAAATCTCTTAATGTGTATTAGACTTCCATCATATCATTTATTAATCCTTTATCTTTCCAGAGTAAGAGTCTTGATCCTTTAAGTCTGCTTGTACCGACTTAACATGCTTTTTGAATGATTTTAATGTTTCATTTCTAATTCTTCATGATATGCCTTCATGGGTGAAATACAGAGCACTTTTTATCATGCCATACATGCAAGTACATTAACTTATGAGTGACTCCCAGACACCCAAAAATGCTCTGAATGGAGAAGAAAACCCAAAGAAATATCAAGGAATCGGTCAAATTTAGAAATAGTAATAAAGATAAAATCCAAGTAAAAGTTAGGATGAATTGAAAGGAAATTGAAAACATCAGTAATTCCCCCAAACCCAGAGACACAGTGATTAGTTTTGAGCTTCATAAGATCAGTACCATTATCTTATACTGCTCTTTTTATTTTTTTAATCCTTCATGGTGACTATCATAATTCTGAACATATTAATGTGTATTCAATGAGTAAGTGTTCATACGTGCTCAATAAATATTTGTGCATTAAAAAATTTAGTTGAGACTAACATTTAAAAGAGAAGATCTTAGAGCTTATCTACAAAAAAACTTATGAAACTCATTACATGTAAGAGGCAGTACAACTTGAGCATATGAACAGACTCATAGGAACTCAGAAGTAGAGGGCTTTTCTCCTACAGTATCACTTACTCAAAGGGAAGAAAATCCAAAATATTTTCATACAAATGAGGAACAATCTACTTGATTTGAGATAACAATTGAAACCTCCTGCTTTAACATAAGAAGAGAGAACAAGAAATCACAGACCATGGAAGGACATTGGCCTAATTCACCTAGACCAAATCCCTCAACTGAGGCTCAGAGAAATTAACCGTCCAAGATAGTTCCAGGCTCTTAACCTGATTTCCATAGGTCATGCTTCCTCCCTTTCTCTTGATGATTGATTTAGTAGACAAATAGGTTAAAATATACTTCGGTTTCCTGATACGTACAATGGAGGAAGAGGGAAAAGAACAGCTAGAGAGGGAAAGTGTGCACAGTAGCCAAGAGGCGGGTGCAACCCAAGCGTCTATCGACAGCTGAGTGGGTCAGCACAATGTGGTCTGTGCGTACAACAGAGTATTATTCAGCCTTAAAAAAGAAGGAGATTCTGACTTGCTACAACATGGATGAACCTTGAGGACATTATGCTCAGTGAAATAAGCCAGTCACAAAAGGACAAATACTATATGATTCCACTTATACAAGGTTCCTAGGGCGGTAAAATTCATAGAGACAGAAAGTAGAATGGTGGCTGTCAGGGGCTGGGGAGTTGTTTAATGCAGACAGAGTTTCAGTTGGAGAAGATAAGAGTTTTGGAGATTGGTTGCACAACAGTGTAAATATACTTAACATTACTGAACTATATACTTAGAAGTGATTAAGAAGGTACATGTTATGTTTTTTTTTTAATTTCACTGCTTTTTTTTTTTTTTTTGTCCTTTTTGAGACCGGCCGCAACACACTCAGCCAGTGAGCGCTGTGAGCGCACCGGTCATCCCTATATAGGATCCGAACCCGCGGTGGGAGCGCTGCCGGGAGCACCGCACTCTCCCGAGTGCGCCACGGGCTCGGCCCTTCACTGTTGTTTTTTTTTATTGAAACATAATGGATTGTATATATCTGTGGAGTACACTGTTGAATATCAATACCTGCGTGCAATATGTGATCCCCAAATCAGGAAAATTACTGTATTTATCATTATACAAAGTATTAATTTTTTGTGGCCTTTTACTGTCGGGCCTCCCTGAGCCAGAGGCCGACAAAACCGAGCGGGAAGAGACCCCGGTCC
>NW_007726956.1:197751-199303 GCF_000696425.1 Galeopterus variegatus
GAGCGCATGAAATGGCGCCCGTGCGCGTCAGGGTGCATGCGCGCAAAGTTATGCCCAACATTTTACCAATCTCTCACTAACTCCATTCCCCCCACCCCTTTCCTACCCCTGGTAGCCTCAGTACTGTTCTCTTCTTTTGAAAGTTCAGTGAATTATTGTGATTGTTGTATCTTTCTTTCTTTTTCAATTTTTTTAATCTTTTTTTTATTTTTATTTTTTTAGCTCCCACTTAAGAGTGAGGACATGCAATATTTCTCTTTTTTGTGCCTGGCGTATTTCACTTAAGGTAATTTTTTCTGAGTTCATTCGTATTGCTGCAAATGGCAGAATTTCATTCTTTTTTATGGCACAGTAGTATTCCATTGTGTAAATATACCACAGTTTTCCTTATCCACTCATCCCTCAATGGACATTTAGGTTGGTTCCAACTCTTGGCTATTGTAAATAGAGCCACAATAAACATGGGAGTGCAGGTATCCCTTTGACATGATGATTTCCATGCCTTTGGGTATACACTCAGCAGTGAGATTGCTGGATCATAAGGTAGTTCTATCTGTAGTTGTCTGAGGAAACTCCCTACCATTTTCCATAATGGCTGCACTAATTNCATGCATGAGATGATATCTCAAAGTAGTTTTGATTTACATTTCCTGAATGCTGAGTGATGTTGAGCATTTTTTCATGTGTCTCTTGACTATTCGTATGTCTTCCTTTGAGAAATGCCTATTCAGCTCCTTTATCCATTTTTTAACCAGGTTGCTTGTTTTTTTACTGTTGTTCGAGTTGATTGTATATTCTGGATATTAATCCCTTATTGGATGCATAACTTGCAAATATTTTCTCCCACTCTGTAAGTTGTCTTTTGGCTCTGTTAACTGTTTCTTTTGCTGTGCAGAAGCTTTTTAATTTTATATAATCCAATTTGTTTATTTTGCTGTTGTTGCCTGTGCTTTTAGAGACTTATTCATAAAGTTTTTGTCCAGTCCTACTTTCTGAAGTGTTTCCCTATGTTTCCTTTTAATAGTTTTTGTGTGTGTGTGTGTGACCGGTAAGGGGATCGCAACCCTTGGACTGGCCATTTCTATATAGGATCCGAACGCGTGGCAGGAGCGCTGCTGCGCACCCAAGCGCCTCACTCTCCCGAGTGCACCACGGGGCCGGCCCTCCTTTTAATAGTTTTATGGTTTCAAGTCCTATATAAGTTTTTAATCCATTTTGAATTGATTTGGGTATATGGCGAGAGGTACAGGTCTAATTTTATTCTTCTATATATGGATGTCTGGTTTTCCCAGCACCACTTACTGAAGAGGCAGTCCTTTCCCCAGTGTATGCTCCTATTGTCCTTGTCAAATATCAGTTGGCTGTAAGTTTGTGGGTTGATTTCTGGGTTCTCTATTCTGTTCCATTGGTCTAAGTGTCTGTTTTTATTCCAGTACCATGCTATTTTGCTTGCTATAGCTCTGTAGCATAATTTGAAGTCAAGTAGTGTTATGCCTTTGGCTGTTCTGGGCCTTTTGTTGTTCAATATAAATGTTAGGATTGTTTTTTTTTT
>NW_007726956.1:199801-217437 GCF_000696425.1 Galeopterus variegatus
TATGGCGAGAGGTACAGGTCTAATTTTATTCTTCTATATATGGATGTCTGGTTTTCCCAGCACCACTTACTGAAGAGGCAGTCCTTTCCCCAGTGTATGCTCCTATTGTCCTTGTCAAATATCAGTTGGCTGTAAGTTTGTGGGTTGATTTCTGGGTTCTCTATTCTGTTCCATTGGTCTAAGTGTCTGTTTTTATTCCAGTACCATGCTATTTTGCTTGCTATAGCTCTGTAGCATAATTTGAAGTCAAGTAGTGTTATGCCTTTGGCTGTTCTGGGCCTTTTGTTGTTCAATATAAATGTTAGGATTGTTTTTTTTTTCTATTTCTGTGAAGAATGTCATTGGCATTTTGATGAGGATTGCATTGAATCTGTTGATCACTTTGGGTAGTATGGAAATTTTCACAATGTTAATTCTTCCAATCCAAGGAATGTCTTCCCATCTTCTTGTGTCTTCTTTAATTTCTTTCAGCAGTGATTTGTAGTTCTCATTGTAGAGATCTTACACCTCCTTGGTTAAAATGATTCCTAGGTTTTTGGGGGTTTGTCTTTTTTTTTTTTTTTTTTTTGGTGACTATTGTAGATAGGCTTGCTTTCTTGATTTCTTTTTCTGCTAGTTTGTTGTTGGAGTATTAAAACGCTACAGATTTTTGCATGTTGATTTTGTATCCTGCAACATTACAGGAATGGTTTATCAGCTCTAAGAGTTTTTGGTAGAGTCTTTAGGTTTGTCTGTATAGGACCATGTTGTCTGCAATATGTTATGTGCGGTTTTTTTTTGCCACTATAAAAATGAACAAACAAATAAAAAGAAAGCATGGGAGAAAAGACAAACACCAAAAAGCTGAGAGGGAAAAGCAAAGAGGGCACAATGCCAAAAAAAAGAGAAAGGGAAGAGCAAAGATCAACAGTTTTTCCCAGCTATGGAGCTCCCCACCGTGGCACACTCCTCTCCTGCCCCCATACAGACTTCTGTTCTGATACTTACTTCCCCTTACCATACTTATCCATCTGCTCACTACAGTCACTCTGCTGTTCACACCAGAAATCCCTGCTCTACGGCCAAATGCCTGATCCCAATTTTGACACACACACACACACACACACACACACACACACACAATTGTAGATCAAAACCCTCCTCCAGTTCTGCGTACCCTTCCTCCCCAGGGTTATGCTGTCACCAAAGCCAGAGCCCCTGTCATCCTTCCTACTCTCTAGGTGGCCAAAGTCTAGAACCAAACAAAACTGTGCAGATTATTTCCATTTATTTATTTAGCATTTATTTCCAGAGCCTTCCTCCTCTTGTTTGGCTGCCCAGCACCTCGTGCAGCTAGCTCACTGGCAGACAAAAGGCACTCACTGTGCTCACCCAAGAGATTCTTGGTCTTCCTGGGCTGGCGCCCTTGCTTTGCACATGTTCCCTACCTGGTTCCTGCACCATCTCCTTCCTTCCCTCGTTCTCTATGCACCCTGCCCCCTACTCAAGTCACCACCTCTCCTACACATTGTTCAGATTTGCTCTCAGGCAGCTGTCACGCTAAAAATAGAATCAGACTACAGAAATCATACTGTAGCAATATGGAAAGATAACATTTTATTAATAGGTGATAATCTCTCAGAGAATATTTGCATTTTAGTAGGTGACGATTCAAATGGTTGTCTCTTGGCTCCATGGTCAAAGAGTTCAAATGGCAAAGCCCCTGCTTTTGAGTAGTTTATAACCCACTGTTACTTGCCTGGCTTAAAACTGTTGTTTCTTCAAGGGATCAACTCTGAAAAATTCTCATTGGGAAACTTCAAAAGAATGGCCAGTTGAAATGTGTTTCTTAAATCTGTCTTCCTCATGGAAGATTTTCCAAGTTTCAGCTTCTTTCTCGTGGAAGATTTTCTAAACTTGCTGCTTTTACATAGGATAAAATTCCTGTTTGAGGTTCATCTTTTAAAATTTCCTCTGTGTTTTGTTGGAGAAGCTAGTGAACAGTGAAATGGTCAAAAATTTCAGGGAAGATGGAAGAGAAATGAAGAGTATCAGTAGTACGGAATCATCAGCTCCTCGTTTTACTGACTGAGTACACATGTATTACAGAGGTGAACCCTTGAAAATAAATTCTTCACTAAAAAGCATTTTAATGAACGGCACAAATATCCTTCTAAATCATCCAAAACAGTTCAAGCACAGGGGTCAATTCATAGCTGGCATTTATGGTTGATGAGGAGATTTGCTAGTCATTCTGAATGCAGTAATATAAAAGTGAGCAGCTCCCTATATGCCTTTTTAATGACAGCTCACCTTTTGTTCTCAAGTGAGACACCCAGATATCAGAGTGTCAGTCTTCCTCCTAATGAATGGACCTTCTGTTCTGGCTCATGTCGAGTTGTGAGAGTAAAAGATCAGATAATGTTAATTGTTTTCCATCGGACTTGGCATAAGGGTCTCTCCCACTCCCATCTTTCCTTTTATTGCTCTTGCCTTGAAGTGTTATGCCAAATAAAGCAAGCATCTCTCCTGATTTTTTTGGCAGTCAGCCTGTACAGAGATCAAACCCTAGACCTGGGTGTTATCAGCACCACACTCTAACCAACTGAGCTAACCGGCCAGCCTCCTATAGTGTATTTAAAACCACCTCAGTTTCTGTAACACCTCTCTCAAGCAGGACAAAGTTGAAAATGGGCATCTGTTTTCTAAGGAAAAATTATGCAGATAAGCCAGTTCTCACACACAGGCTGAAAAAAGGAAAAAAGATATAATCACCAATAAATAATGAAGCTACATAGCCATAGCTAGAATTTCTTCAAAAGGCAAATCCAATTCTAGAATAAGTGGAGCTGAGCTAAGACTCCTGGGAAATCCAATAAAGCTTCTAATAATTCTGCTTTTTCTCTACTCACAGTCAGTTTATTGTTGTTGTTGTTGTTGTTTGCTTATCGTTTGGAATGATGACTCATATTTGCTATTGGGCAGTTACCTTTGGCTACTCAACTTCCATTTTAGACATATGGCACCCTGCAGCTTTTAGAATCATGTGGAATTCTTTTTCTAATGAACATGTTGTGACAAATCCTAGATACCATAAACCTAAGGGAGTCTTATTTATAAACAAGTTATCTCCTAAAAAGTATTTTTTCTTTTAAATATGCTTAAAATACATTCTTCCCAAGGACTAAAATCTTAGCCTCTATTTCAACTATATCTTTATTCCCTTCAATTTTAATATTTTTGTGAGTGGACTGAGTAAAACCTGGCTCATAGGAACAGGAAAGAAAGATGATTCTGCTAGGATTTTCCCTAAACTTAATTAACTTAACTAACATTTTGGTTAAGGATTGACCCTAAAGAGATTTAAATAATGTTCTTCCACCAAAACCAATGTTTTAATCTTGATCTTTCAAAGAAAAGTAAAACAAAAAAAAAAAAAATAGAGAGGTTTTTATAAAGGTTTTTAAATGTCTGGCATTAGAATGTCTACGTTTGCACTATATTTTATAACTGTTGTCATCATCACATTGAAAAGTACTTATTAAGCCACTCAGTCTGTATGATGCTGTGGTAAGCAATGTACAAGGAGAACTATATAGAGACAATTCCCATTTCAGTGGGGGAAAAGGGAAGCTAAGACTGAGGCACAGCATGAAGAATATAGATTTGTTCCAGTGGGTAAGAAGTTATGAAGATTACAAAAAAATGAGGTATTTTTTGTTTGTTTTCACAGTTAAATTTGTTAAAAAGCAAAATAACCATACAACTATAAAAGTAGACGAGACCTTAAAGATCATCCTGACCAACTCTCATTTTATAGATCAGAAAACTGATACTAGACTAGAGGCAAGGTAACTTGCCCTAAGTTATAGAAAATCGAAAATAAACTCGGGCATACAAACTAGGTTCCCCAAATCCAAATTTATTATTCTTTCCATTGCACTATTTTGCCTAAGTGTTTTCTAAAATGCAGTAATAGGTTGTGTATGGATGCTATCTCAGCAAAGATTCAAAAAATTTAAGGCTAAAAACTGCAGCATCAGTTTATGAAGAGAAAAGGAAAAGATGAGAGGCAAGAGAAGAGCATGTCTGGGGGTAAGACAAGTTTAAGAGGCAAGTTGGGAATGTGGGACTAAATTAACACTTGGTCCCTCCTACCATGAGAACACAGCATAGGGTGACAAGATGCCTGGGTTCTGCCTCTCATTAGCTTTGAGACTATGGATCAGTTACTTGACACCTTTGTATCTTAGTTCCTTCATAGATGAAACAAAAGAGTTGAGCTGAATTCCCTGTGAGGTGTTCTTTCCTGCTGTCTCGTGTTATTTTGTTCTTTGACAGTCACTGAAACACTGGGTAGTCATGGAAAGGGAATCTCATGTTGTCGTGGAAGCATGTGTAAGCTTCTGTCTTAGTCCATTTTCTGCTGCTGTAACAGAATACTCTGAGTAATTTATAAAGAACAGGAGTTTATGTGGGTCACGATTATGGAGGCTGGGGAGTCTAAGAGCATTGCACCAGCATCTGGTGAGAGTCATCCCATGACAGAAGGGTGGAAGCCAGTGCATGAGACAGAGAGAAAATGGGGCCGAACTTATCCTTTTATCAGGAGCCCACTCCTACAATAACTGCATTAATTCATGACCTAATTACCTCTTAAAGGTCCCACTTCTTACCACTGTTACAATGGCAATTAAATTTCAACGTGAGTTTTGGAGGGGACATTCAAACCATAGCAGCTTCCCGCAGGGTCACCTGTGAAAATGTAGTTAGTGTCAAGAAGAATTGTCTCTTTCCCTAAAGACCTCAGCAACCCAGAAGATCAGGAGGTGTTTTTGTTTGTTTCATTCTCAGTTACTTCTTTACCACACAGGATGATTTGGGTTTGGTCTTTATTCACTTATATGTTAGAACTATGAGAGCCAGATTTTTTTATTGTTGGCTCTAGGTCCATATATATGTATGAAACATACATATTAATAACCGTAGGAGTTATTCGTAAGGGAAGTGTTTCCTTTTTTACTCATTTGGTTAAATTCTCCTCGCTCTCCTAAATTCCAAATTTGGAAGTACAAGGTGAGTTTGGGGGAATGTTCATCCGGTATGGAGTGGTAACGAGGCTGGTCTCTGCTGCTCACTCTTGAATTGCTCCAGGGTAGGGCTGTGGTCATAGAGGACACTCATTCTTGCATTGTCCTCAGTTTAAAACAAAATGACAACTAGGTCATACTGGCTGCTTTCTATTATGTTAAAAAATGCAGGTACCAGGTGTCCACTAGAGATACAGTTAACCACTACAATAAATTTAACAAATTCCTGATCCCTGTTTGGAAACCCCAGAGTATAAATCTCTTCTTTTTCTTGATGTGCTAAACAAAACTTACAAACTTATGCGTATGATTATTAAGGTAAAGAGTCGCAATCGTAATTCATATCAGCAAAAAGCCAGGTTAGCTTAAGGCAGATTTAAGCAAGGCCATGTACTATGCACCGCCCATTTCCTGAGGCCCAAGAGAGGTGCGATAGGCATCCAACCATCCCACACCAAATATTTGAACACAACCTGCAAGGCTCTATGAAATGTCTGTGTGTTTGGGGTTAGGGCATTTGGATGTTTTGTCTACATGGCACTCAAGATCTAGATGTTTGGAAACATCCAGATGTTGGACTTTAAAATTTTTGTTTTGTGGGATATTTGGTGTTATAACCAGGAAGCATTTCCCATCAATAAATCAACATCATCAGCCTTCAAGAAAGTATGTGCTTCATTTTACTTTAGATGGACAAGAAAGCCTAAAAACCTTCGTAACTGTAACATTTTAGCTCAAAGTTTTGGATATTGACTTTCCATTTGCAAGAGTTACAGTTTGAAGTACCGCAAACTAAAAAGCAATTAAAATGCCCCTAAAGTTGTTAAACTTTAACATTCTCATTCATTGTCTGCTAATTTTTTTTACATTAAAATTTGATCTTTGCCTTATTGGAACTATGAAGAAATCTAAATCTGAATAGCCCTTTTTATAATACACAGTCATTGTTTATACTTGCAAAACTGGATTAAGAAATCACTGGTATTCTTACACGTTTTTTTGCCAAAGAAAATTCAGCGTATGTCTGCTTAGCCTTGAAATTTTCACCAACTAGACAGATTGTGTACCTCCTACACTCTCCTCCTTGGCTTCCCCAGGTCCCCAGGGAAAACTCAGCTCGAAGCCCGTGTAACATGTACAAAGTCCTCTTTTGCCTTGTGCTATTACACCTGTCCTACAGGTGAAATAATTCTTCAACTGTACCACATCATGAGGTCCAGCACTTAATTTGTTAAAATCAAACAAACATCCTGTCTGTGTATCCCCCTTTCCATTCTTCCCTATATCAAAAATTATTGACAACATCCTTGTCTTTGATGAGAACGCCTGTTTTCATGTGTCCCCTTCTTATTTTCAGGCATCACAGTCGCTGGGTCATAATGATGTTCTTCAGCGTGGGCATATTACAGGGCATGTACTGAATACAGCTTCCTTCTTCAGTTCTGAAAATATTTGAATTATTCAAACCCCAAACCCTTCCCTTTCCTCTCCTTCTTAAAACCAAAACACACACACACACACACACACACACACACACATGAATGTAAGTGTATATGTACTAAAGATATTTTTTCCTGAGCCATTTGAAACTAAGTTCTACACATCTTGTCCTTTATTCCTAAATGCTTCAATATATATTTCATAAGAATAAAGATATTATCTTACATATCTGTAGTTCCGTTAACAACTTCGATACATTTAACATTAATATAATACTTTAATCTACCAGTCATATTTCAATTTTGTCAATTGATCCAAAAATGAGTTTATGTTTTTCCCTCAAGCACAGAATCCAGTCTAGGATCAGATACTGTATTTAGCTGTCATGTCTCTTTAGTCTCTTTTACTCTGGAACATTTCCACAGCCTATCTTTGTCTTTTATGACACTTTTTTTTTAAAAGAATAACCCCTCCATCTTTTTATTTTAAATCATTTTGATTTCCTGATATTTCCTTATGGTTAGATTCAGATTATACATTTCCCTATCAGAATACCACATAAGTGTTGTTGTGTCCTTTTTAGGCATCACTTTTGGGAGACACCTTATGCCCATTTGCCCTCATTATTGATGTTAATTTTAGTCACCTGGTCAAGGTGCTATTCAACTTCTCCATGTATAGTTTTTTTCCCCCCTTGCAATAAGCAATTTTTGGAAAGACACTTTAATACCATACTAATAGCTTCTTAACCATTGAAACTTCCCCCTAGATTTAGCATCCATTAATGATTCCTGCCTGAATCAATCATTACTATAATTGTTGCAAATAATGATTTAATTTTTGCACTCCCTTCACATTTATCAGTAAGCCCTCAGCGTTCCACCAAAAGCAAGAGCCCTCCCTTCCCTTCCCATCCCTCCAAACACCTACCCTTCCACCTGCTATCTATCAATACAACTATCTATACATCTATCTATCTATCTATCTATCTATCTATCTATCTATCCTTGAGATGGACTCATGGATTTCTATTTTTTCCAATAGTTTATAATTCATTACTGTCTCTCTCTCTCCTTCTAGAATTCCTATATTTCAGATTCTAGCATGATTCTCTAATTCTCTTTTCTTTCCTGTTTTTCCCCTCTTGGTCTTTATAGATGTACTTTCTGGGACAGTTTCTCAACTTTACCTTCAAATCCTTGTATTGATTGTTTTTATCTTTAGCTATTATATTTTTAATTTTTAAGAGCCCTTACTTGTTTCTGATTGCTCTTATTCCATGAGTGCAGTTATTTTCTTTTGTCTCTCATAATATTATTAAACCTGTTTTGTGCTCCCTGCATTGTTTGTTTTTTTCTGGGTTCTTTTCTCTTTTTATTTATTTTTTCCAGATTATTGTTCTGCTTTTTTGATTTTGTGTGGACCTTTTTACGTTGGAGGTGTTTCTCAAATGTTTAGTCATATTTGACAGTTAATGTTTAACAGTGAGGCATGGGCAGTGTTTGTTGACTAGTGATGGGATTCAGTAGGGCTTATTTGTTTCATTCAGATGCCCCTAAGTGTTAGTATCTGTAGATTTTTTGTTTCTCTTGAGCTAGTTCCTCCAGGGGAGAATCATCCCATCTTCTACTTTGGGGAAAGTGGGGGTGAAGGGGTGGGTGGAAGGGATGGGTGGGGAAGAGGGAGATAAACTTAGATGCTAGAGAGCAAAGGAAGGGCTTTTGTCACAGTGCTCTACCACACCGCCACCAGCCTAGTCCCTGTGCCCACAACCTCTCTTCCTTTCAATTTTTCCAGAGAATAAACCTCCATTCTTTTATAGGGTTAGGGAGGAGTAGTCTCTTAGCTGGATGGTGTAATGGGGTAGATGTGGAAAACTAATTTTTCCTGATAAAGAGTTTCAACCAATCCCCAATCTCCCCCATCCCAAGGTTCACCTGATGCCTCCAAGTCCTGAACTTTCTAGGGTGCTGTGGACTGAATCCCCCCACTTCTTATCACCCTCTGCACCTATAGACTTAGGTTCTAGCTTTCTCCACCCTACTATGGCAGTTACCACTGGTCTTTCCACTCTCATCTCCTAAAAATGTGAAGAATCTTCCATCCACCAATGTCTTCTCTCTGATTCCCTTTGTACTGGCAAGTCTGTGCCATTATACATTCCTATTCTCTCACTTTGATGGTGGTTCAAAGGAGAACAGAGGTAGAGATATGTATTTGATCCACCTTGTTTAACTGGAATGGGAACAAAAATTTGAATCTGGATAAGAGAAGCAAAGTCCAAGACGACAATTAGCATTCTGGCTGTCTGCACTTACTCCTTTCCAAATCAAATGTAAATGGCTCCTGGTTTTGAGTGCTATGCATGTAAGTTTGTTTTATGATCCATGGGAAAGACATGACCCTGGAGGATTGGTATAGCGGGAAAATGTGATGTAGCTGCTCAGGGGAGACTGTGAAGTGAAACAACTTACATCCTTTTATATATATACTATATATATTTTATATATATGTTATATATATTATATGTACACTATATATATTTTATATGAATATGTAATATTGCATCTCATCTGCACTGACCCCACATTGCAAAGTGGATCTAGAAAAATGGAGCAACTTCTATAAAACCCAGAAAGGGATATCATCATATGTGTATGATGCAAAGGATCTACATTTTACCATTTAAAATGGTAATTCAAATATGATCTAGGATACAGGGATGGATTTAATGGGCAATTCAGTCAGGAAACAGAATTTAATTTTTACTTCAACAACTCATATTTAATGCCATACTAGGTGTTTATTTCCTAGGTTTTTCTTGCTAGGTTACCATTAATATCCTCAGCAAGAAAATGTGTGTTTTTGACATGAATCAGGCAAACCCAAGTTACTGTGATGAAATAGGAAAACTGGTTGACTCTGTACAGGAATAAAACTGGAGAGTGCCTGTGAAATATAACCTGCCTAGGGTGCAGTTTCACTTACTCAGGGATTTGCTAGTTTTACTGCATTTGCACAATAAAATATTACTTAGGTATCTGAGGGAACTATATTTTATAATTCCATAACTAAATGGAAATTAAGCAATTTGGCTAAATTGATTATTTATTTATAAATGTTCGCTTTTTGTGTGTTGAAACCACAGCCAGTGTGCAGGTAAAGTTTATTTCTTTGTTCAAACAGTGACACAGTACAGGAAAAGGAAGATTCATTAATGATCCACCAGACCAAGGGGAAAGAATCCAGTACTCTATTAAAACTTTTCTGAGTTTTAGGTAAAGTAAGTGATAAAGCAGATCTGGCCGTTAGCTCAGTCAGTCAGAGCAACTAAAAGGTTGATGGTTTGAGCCCTGTGCTGACCAGCTGCCAAAGACAAAACAAACAAACAAAAGTGATAAAGCAGATCTGGCCGTTAGCTCAGTCAGTCAGAGCAACTAAAAGGTTGATGGTTCGAGCCCTGTGCTGACCAGCTGCCAAAAACAAAACAAACAAACAGCAATGAAAATGTGTGACACAGGAAGAAAGGTATATTTTCATACACAACTCCTTCACAGAGTTTATTGGTGGCAAGAGGAAAGAGGGAGGGGAGATTGTGGAACCCTCCACAATATATTGTCGAATGAAAAAAGGAGATCTTGATACATATTGTAATATCCAGTCTGTGTTTAAAATGGGGGAGATGTTTATAGAGAGCGTCTAGAATTACTTTTAAAATTGTTTCCAATCTGATGGACACAAAATGGTATCTCATTACTGTTTTAATTTTCATTTTTTTGAAGTGAAGCCCCAAATGGCCCTTCAAAATGTTTGTACCAACAGTCACGACCATTAGCAGTGTGTCAGCATTTACTTTGCTCCCTATCGTTGCCCTCACTTGATACTTGGGGAATGAAGGTGGTCATCAGACCATGATATTGGTCTGAGCAATGAGTTCTTGGGTAGGACCCCAAAGTACAGACAACAAAAGCAAAAATAAATGGGATGGCATCAAACTAAAAAGCTTCTGCGCAACCAAGGAAACAACAGAGTGAAGAGGCAGCCTACAAAATGGGAGAAAATATTTGCAAATCTAATAAGGGGCTAATATCCAAAATATATGTAAAGGAACTCAAACAACTCAATAGCAAGAAAACAAATAACCCAATTTTTAAAATGGGCAAAGGACCTAAACAGACATCTCTCAAAAGAAGACATACGAATGGCCAACATTTCATGAAAAAATGCTCAATATCACTGATCAACAGGGAAATACAAATTAAAGCCACAATGAGATATCACTTCATACCTGTTGAAATGGCTATTGTCAAAAAGACAAAAGATGAGTGTTGGTAAAGATGTAGAGAAATAGGAACACTGGTACACTGCTGTTGGAAATATAAATTAGTACAGCTGTTATGGAAAACAGTATGGAGGTTCTTCAAAAAATTAAAGTTAGAACTACCATATAATTCAGCAATCCCACTACTGGGTATATATCCAAAGGAAATGAAATCAGCATGTCGAAGGAACATCTATACTTTCATCTCTTCTGCAGCACTATTCACGATAGCCAACGTATGGAATCAACCTGAAGTGCCCATCAACAGATGAATGGATAATGAAAATGTGGTAAAGATACACAATGGAATACTATACAGCCTTTTTAAAGAAGGAAGTTCTGTCATTTGCAAAAACAGATGAACTGGGAAGACATTGTGCTAAGAGAAATAAGCCAGGCATAAAAGGACAAATACTGTATGCTCTCACTTATATTCGGAATTTTATATCAAACTCACAGAAGTAGAATGCAGAATAGTAGTTCCCAGGATCTGGTGGTAGAAGGTGGGGGTGATGGGAAAAGGGTGGATGTTAGTCAAAGGGTACAAAGTTTCAGTCAGAAAGAAAGAATAACTTTCAGTGATGTAGCACAGCATGGTGACCATAGGCAATAATAATGTATTTCAAAATAATGTGTATTTCAAAATTGCTAAAAGAGTAGATTTTACATTTTCTTACCACGAAAAGATAAGTAGGTGAGGTGATTGCTATGTTTATTAGCTTGATTTAGTCTTTCTACAATGTACACGTATATCAAAAATCATATTGTACCCCATAAATATATACAATTATTATTTGTCAATAAATAAATAAATAAATAAAAGAACATACCATTATTTGCTTGTCAAATTAGCAAAGATTAAAAAAACTTAATTCTAAATGTTGGGGAGAATGTGAGACACTCTGATAAAAATGAATACAACCTTGATAGAATGTAACTTGAAAATTCTTAGAAGGAAGAATTTAAGGTTTTTGCACTTTGACCTAGACATTCGACTGCCAGAAAACCATCTCAAGAAAATAATCAGAGAGTAATATAAGAATTATGTACAAGAACACTTATTGCACAGTTTTTAAGAAGAGAAAAATTCAAAACTTAATGTCAAGGGCCGGCCCAGTGGTGCACTCGGTAGAGTGCGGTGCTTGGGAGCGTGGCGGCACTCCCACTGAGGGTTCGGATCCCATGTAGAGACCGGTCCGCTCACTGGTTGAGTGCAGTGCGGGCGCGACACCAAGGGTTGCGATCCCATTGCCAGTCGCAGTACGGGCGCAACACTGAGGGTTGCAATCCCATTACCGGTCACGAAAAAAGACAAAAAAGGGAAAAAAAAAAAAAAAACCTTAATGTCAAGTATTAAGGAAACGCCTAAATAAACCATACTACTTAAGATAATATATTATGCAATCATTAAAATTGGGTTTTGGAAGAATTTCAGCAGCATGGGAAAAGTGCAAAAGGTAACATTAAATGATAGAAGTAGACTACTTATGTTAAATAATGATATATCATATACATAAAATAAATCTGAAAATACACCAAAATATCAGGGATGCTATCTGGGTAATAAGATCACAGGTGATATTTATCTTTTTCTTTAAATTTCTCCATATTTTTCAAGTGTTCTATAATGGGCATACATTGTTTTATAGTAAAGTACATTTTAGAATATGTAGTATATTTATATATGCTACACAATATCTATACATCCACAATATGTGCTCAGCAGGATAAGAGCATGGTCTGTGTCCTTAAGATGACATGTAAGGTCTTTCACGATGTGTTCCCGGCTTACCTTTCTAGTTTTACCACTTACCCTCCCAGATCTTTCCATTTCATTTCAGTCATGTTAAGCTACTTGTAATCTCTCTGAACGTGCCATGTTTGTTCTTGTCTCAGCATCTCTACAGATGCTATTTTTTGCTTCCTGGAATGCCTGGGGCTTGCTTTCAGGAGAAATGAAGTTCATTCCGTTGGAGGAAAGACTCAGAGGAACAAGTTTTAAGGGTTCTAGGGTATCAGGCAAAATACAGAGGCAGGAACTCAGGCAGAGGGGAATAAGGAGGAACCCCAGTTATGAGAGTCGAGATATTAAGAAACACATTAAACTAGTTAGTAGCTAGAGCTACTAGTAGCTGAGATCTCTAATGCTTGGCTAAAACCCTTTGATTGCCAGTTATCAAATATCAGAGTTGCCCATGTTTTCATCTGAAAACAAAATCAAATTCTAAAGCTAAATAAAAAATGAATTGCAATCATTGTATGATTGTTTATCTTAATGAGAAAGAATGCTGAGGAATTTGTTATATCCTTAATCCTTACTTCATAATCACCTAGGTCAATCTCCATCGAGCTTCAACTAAATATGAACTTCTCAACCTTCCCACATCATGGAGCACATAGAAAATGATTTTTATATGGCACATAGAGGTAAAACCAAGAGGCCCTTGTGGACAAAAATGATCATCCCTAGGTCTCTGTGGGCCGCAGCCCTGGCCAGCTTCCCTTAGGGCCAAAGTGATCACTATCTCGACCCACCTGAGACACATCGCCTGAACACCAGCCCTGATCTGCATCATTCCAGGCAGAGTAAATCTAGTCTGCTTGTAAATGTCCCCAGGAAAAGAGATCCTCCCTCGTTCCCTTAGGTACTTTTCTCCTTTGGCTGTTTCCTCAGATTTTACCATCCGAATAGCAGCCAGAGGTTCCTTAGTGCAAATCCCACCTATCCTAGGCCATGCATTTTTAGGAACTTTGTTTTAGGTGTACACTCATGATTGCATTCTTTAAAGAAGCAATTTCCTGTCGGGCTTTCTTTTTTGTAACTCCCTAATGTAATGCATACTTCCATCCAGTGACCAGACTATGACTTGCGTTTTAATGTCTTGCTTAATAAGCATCTTTTCCGTCAGGAGTCAGCAACATTCTAGATTAGATACAGAAGTGAACCAGTTAGCAATCAGCCAGCAGTTACCTTACTCCAGTTGTGAGCAAGACCCTGTAATAGATCTTTCAGAGGGGAAAAAAGAGCAGAAGAAAGAGAAAACATGACGAGTTTATTGTCCGCCACTATCTTCTGGTGTTTTGCTATTCATTTAAAAAAGGCTTACTTCCACCTTTCTTATTCTCTGCTGGCCCTAAAAATGTCCTGCTTAATTTTGGTGATTATATTTAAAAGAAATATCGGATATGGAGAGAGGCATTTGTATAGAAGCATGGTCGACTGCTTCTATACAAATCGAAAAAGGGGTGGCAAAGGGATCCAAATCCTTGACCTTGGTGTTATAACACCACACTCTAACCATCTGAGCCAACTGGCCAGCCCTCAACTGCTTGCTTTTAAGGGAGCAATTTAAATGCTATCTATTACAAGTTACGTGAGCTTAATTCTTTTCACCAAAAATAGGAAAATGATCAAATATTTTTTGAGTTTTTAAACTTGCCAATTAACTGAACTAGTTCCTACCATTAGTGGCTAATGGGAAGGGGTGGTATTCTAGGCTTTAGGTTCATTGTTTGTTTTTTTCTGTCCCTCTGCTCTTCTCAGTGTAAAAGTGTTGGTGCTTAAAGCTGTGTAATCACTTGTGTTTTCTCTCTACCTAATGTTCCTTAAAATGCACATACATCCCTTGAATTAGAAAGTAGTAGCTACTGCCTCTTCTTCTAGTTCCTAATTTTCTTTGTAACTAATATTTAGTCCTAATGGTGATAGTGGTAGCCTTAGAAGAGTTTCAAAAAGAGAACTTAGGCAAACAACTTAGGTTTGTAAAAAAAAAGTACTTGTCAAATAAAGATTGAATGTTTTCAAGATGTACAACATGATGACTTGGTTTACATACATAATGTGTAATGATAACCACAATTGAACTGACACACCCTTCACTACCCATGCCATACACTAGATTCCCAGAACTTGTTCATCTTATAACTGAAAGTTTGTACTCTTTGACCACCATTTTCCCCACCCCCCAGTCCCTGGCAACCACCATTCCACTCTTCTTTATGTTTTAGGTTTTTTTAGATTCCACATACAAGTGAGATCATAAAGTATTTGTCTCTCTGTGTCTGGCTTATTTCACTTAGCATAATGTCCTTCAGACTCATTCATGTTGCCCCAAATGGCAGGATTTTCTTTTTTAGGCTGAATGATATTCCGTTGTACATAGACACATACCTATTAGGATGGCTGTTATCAAAAAGACGAGATAACATGTTGGCAAGGGTGTGGAGAAAAGGGAGCTCTTGCACACTGCTGGTGGGAACGTAAATTAGTATAGCCATTATGGCAAACAGTATGGAGGGTCCTCAGAAACTAAAAATGGAACTTCCATATGATCTAGCAATCCCATTTCTGGGTATATAATCTAAAGGGACTGAAATCAGTTGTCAGAGAGGCATCTGCACTCCTATATTTACTGTAGCACTATTCACGACAGTCAGAATATGGAAACATCCAAGTGTCTATCAACAGACAAATGGATAAAGAAAATGTGGTACAAATAACTTACTCTTTATGGACCTTGGAGAACATCTGTTCTCACCACAACTTGTTAACAGAAACTAGTGTTATATGGGATCTGCATTTTTTTTTTCAGTACATATAAATGATGTTATTTGCCTTAGGTTTATGGGATCGGATGTATAAGCAGGCTTTTATGAAGCTGTTTTCTTTTATCTTAGTCAACATGCTTGTAATTTGGCTACCTGCAACAGATTAGAGGTGGGGCTTTGCGTTATGGCTTTATAGGGCAGTCAGCTAGGGTTTCCTAGCCAGTGTGAATAACTGAAATCAGGAACAGCCAACGACAAAACAAATAAATGTTTTTCTTATTTTAGAAATATCTCGATTATGCTCAGCAATTCCACTCCTAGGTATTCAACAAAGAAATGAAACATATGTCCATGTAAAAACATGTTTTCTAATGTTCATACCAATGTGATTCATAGTAGCCAAAAAGTGGAAACAATCCAAATGTCCATCAAGTGATGGATGGGTAAACAAAATATGTAGTATATCCATCCAACAGAATATTATTTGGCAATAAAAAGGAATGAAACATTAATATATACTGCAATATAAATGAACCTTAAAAACACTATGCCAAGTGAAAGACGCCAGACACGAAACGCCACTATTGTATGATTCTGTTTATATGAAATGTCCACAATAGGCAAATATAGAGACAGAGAGTAGATTTAGTGGTATATTATTTGGCAATAAAAAGGAATGAAACATTAATATATACTGCAATATAAATGAACCTTAAAAACACTATGCCAAGTGAAAGACACCAGACACGAAACGCCACTATTGTATGATTCTGTTTATATGAAATGTCCACAATAGGCAAATATAGAGACAGAGAGTAGATTTAGTGGTGCCCATGGGCTGGGGGGAGAGGAGGAAGGGAGGGAATGGGTATGGTGATTCTTTTGGGGGTGATGAAAATGTTTTAAAATAGATCATGGTGGTGCATGCACAACTCTGAATATACTGAAAACCGCTGAATCACACACTTTAAAGAGGTGCATTATGTGATATGTGAATTATATCCCAATAAAGCTGTTATTTTAAAAAATAGCTCAATCATAATCCCTACTCCTTAAGCGTGGGCTAGGCATCATATCTTCCTTTCAAAGAGTACAGCATGTAAAGAGGAAAAAAAGAATAACTTTATGGTGGAGAAAGTTGACAGACACTGCTTCAGTCAGGTGACCAAGGTGGATGTAATAGGATGAGAAGGGCACTTACCCATGTGGGCTTCCTCTCCAAAACCCACAGCGCCAGTCTTATCATGAGAAAGACACCAGACGAACCCAATGGAGGGACAGTCTACAAATACCTAGTCAGTACTCCTCAAAACTGTCAAGATCATCAAAAACTAGGAAAGGCTACGAAACTGTTATAGCCAAGAGGAGCCTAAGAAACATGATGACTAAATGTAATGTGGTATCCTGGATGAGATCCTGGGACAGAAAAAGGACATTAGGGGAAAACCAAGGAAATATGAGTAAACTACAGACTGTAATAATAATATATGCCAATATTGGTTTATTAATTATGACAAATGTATCATACTAATATAAAATGTTAATAATAGGGAGAACTGGGTGTTACCTAACTTCTCTGTGCCTCAGTTTTCTCATCTCTAAAGTAGGGACAATAATAGGACCTACCTCGTTGGTTTGGGGGGGTTAAATGATTTAAGCCATTATATAATGTCTGACAAACCATAAGTGCTCAATAAATATTAGCTATTATCATTACTATAGTTATTCATACTTTCAGATATTTTGTTTCAAAATGAGAGAGATTAAGAAAAACTATGTGGTGCACCTATAAGGCTGTTTTATAAGAGGTTCATAAATGCTGCCTTTTTATGCCATTAAGTAAACAAACGCCTATTTCAGAGGGAGGTGATAGGGAATAGTGTAGTCATGTAGGTCCATTTTTCTCTTTAAACCATCTACACTGAAGATGGAGTTGGAAGGAGGTGGAACAAAGTATATTACCCAAGAGGAGAAATATAAAGCAATACTTTATTTTGAATTCAGAATTAGTGGGGGACAAATAAATGAGAAATTTACTGTTCCTTCCCATAGATCTACATGCCAGAACTAGTAAATAACAAAAATACGCTAATATGAATTATAGTTGTTTTCACTTTCAGTCACCTTTATCTAATGGCCATCTACAGGAGCAGTAAAACCTCAACAAGAAACTGCACCAGGGAAGGGAAGCATCAGAGAAACCCCAAATTTGTCAAATTTAGAACACCCAGCTCACAAATATTACATATACACACACA